>NW_012104865.1:1470442-1502411 GCF_000951045.1 Mandrillus leucophaeus | reverse complement strand
AAAAAAAAAATCTTCTATTCTATATGCCCATGTTTAGGTAGTGATTAATAAACACTTCTGATGAAAGACAGTATTACAATCTCGTCTGCTGTTTACTGAAGAGGCATGTATCAAGACACAAATAGGAAATGTCTCCATCTGGTGGTAAAAATATTGAACTTCAGACAGACCCCTAGGGCTCTAGTATGAAAACAAGAAAAACACAGACACCTTGTTCTATGCGACTGAAGTGCTGTCATTTTAGGTATAACAAACACTCTGAAAAAGAACAACTTTTTAAATAGAGATTCGAAAGGGTTAAATATTAAAACAGTAATTACACACAAATGAAGGGAGCCAGATGCATTAGAGTGTGACTAAATCAGCATAAATGTGACCTGGCCAGATACCCATAGCTCCTTTCAGCCAGTGGTTCTACTATGCAAAATACTGCATCCTAAAATGATGCATCTCTTTTCCTAGACGTGTTGGTGTGGAGCAATGACCGAGTTATTCGCTGGATACAAGCAATTGGACTTCGAGAATATGCAAATAATATACTTGAGAGCGGTGTGCATGGCTCACTTATAGCCCTGGATGAAAACTTTGACTACAGCAGCTTAGCTTTATTATTACAGATTCCAACACAGAACACCCAGGTAAGTCGCTTTTTGCTGTAGTCTTGATGTGTTCTGGTTTATCTAATGATAATCTAAACTTTTAGGGAAAAAAATGGCTGTGTATTCATGATTGTTAATGAAAGTTAGCTCAGTGTTTGAAATATGTCACTGGAGGTTTAATTTCAGGCTAGTGGATTTCTAGCCAAGAAACATCATACAATTAAACAAGAAAGGGATTTAGAAGTTATGTGGCCCAGTCTCCCACCTGAATGCCAGATTCCACTAAATGAAATCCCTGACAGATGGCCATCAGTCTCTGCCTCTCTGAGAGGCAGTCATTTCTATTTACATGTATGAATTATACAGACCATTAGCATTGGATATGCCAGTGATTCCCAAAACTGGATAATAATTTGAATCAGGATAGTTCCTTATGAATAAAAAATAAAACCTGCAACCCACGTCATAGTCCTAAGACATCAGCTATCAAGAGATAGGGCATTGGAATCTTTATTATCAAAACTTTCCTCAAATGATAATCGCTGGTCAGGTTTGAGAACTACCTGCATAGGTTTGATAAAAATTTGGCAGTCTAATTCCACTTTTTATTTCATTTTTACATATTTCAGAGATTAAACAAAATACTCAATTGAAATAAAGTAACGAAGTGAGACCAAAGCCTCTTGACCTCAGACGTTTATGCAAAGCTGTCTCTCTACTGTTCACAGACAAAAAAAAAAAAAACCAAAAAACCAACAACGAAAAAGTATATATATTTTTTGTAGTTAAAATTTACAATGGCTAATAATAGACATGGAGGACTAAAAACTTTAAAACCCATAAATAAAGTATGTTTTATAATACATTCTCAGATAAATAGGAGCTACATGATTTTTAAAATAAAATGCGATTCCAGTGATGGTAACTGTAATTTGACGTCAACAGGCAAGGCAGATTCTTGAAAGAGAATACAATAACCTCTTGGCCCTGGGAACTGAAAGGCGACTGGATGAAGTAAGTGTACCTGTTATTCAAAAGAGATCTGAGAGAGTAAAAGAAAAATGATAGACCATCTTTGTTTTTACTGAATAGTGCCTGGAAATTAATCAAATGACTGTTCTATGGTTAGAATCAAGAATTTTCTCCAGGTTTGTTGTTAAATATTCAATCTTATTACTTAATTTTGGAAAGAGCTGTATTAATTCATAAATATTATCATTTCGGCAGTTAGAGATACTAAACAGTTGTTTACAAAACTTTTTTATGAGTTGTGACTGCAAAATGGGCAACATTTTTTAAAACAATTAGAAAAAAATTAAAACACTAATGTTGATATATTCAGCTTTTTAATAAAGAGTGCATTTATTTCTCAAATATCAGTATATCTTGCCAGGAAATTTTAGAAAATTAAAACGAGGATAAAACTTGCTTCAATAAATGGGAAGCTTTTTATTATTTTGTATATCGATACTGAGTTTTCCTTCAAAACAGATTAATAACATTTTAACAGTCATAGAATTTGAAAGCTACATTGAGTATAAGAATCACTATATAATATATTCATATTAAATTATTTGGAAAATAATAAACATGTAGGTAGCCTCCCAGGATGAATGAATACGAGGGATATCAGCAAATGCTATGGACTGTAGACATTTTAATAGTCTTTCTGAGTTTTTCTACAGGGTCTTTCTGGAAGAAGTGGGAAGGAAATCTGAGCATGAAATAGAAAATAAAGAGATGCATAATTCTGTGTTGCAAAGTACAAGTGTTTCTTGCCACAAAGACAAGCTGATTAAAATTATTTTGTGAAGAACTCAGCAAATCCAAATATGGACCAATCATTCTATATTCAAATAGGCAGGACAGATAATCTTGGTATTATAAAATCCACTCTGTCCTTATGGTAGGGATTATAAAGAGATAAGTTCTACAGTCTTATCTAACTCAGCTAACTTCTGCTAAATTCATGCTCTTATTCAATCAGAATAATGATTAATATTTTTAAAAGCCTAGTCTTGTAAGTTGCATGACAGTCTTTTTAATCCTTACTAGAAATTATTGATTCAAAAAGGTAGTCTTATAGACTCATATACCTTAAAATACAATTATTCTTTCTTAAAAGTTGCAAAAATTTCTAATAAAAAATTATTGAAGACTTGTCATATTGCTACGTTCTCTTAGGAGCTGTCCAGGTGTGGGGTGGCTTCTTGATAGTAATGAACTAGAAGAAAAGTCTATGGAGCCAATTAAATGAGATGTGACTCTTTGTCTTTAAACTCTGCTGCTGCTGCTTCTTATTTTTAAAAGCACAAAATATAATTTTGTCATTTAAACCCTCTAGTCTCTTTTGTTCAATTTTATTTATTTATTTATTTTTAGTGTGAGCAAAAATAACCAACTTTCTTAGAACAGTAGTCGACTTATTTCTGAGGTTTTGCTGATCACATTCAGATTCCACTGAAATAATTTGAGAGGTGTCAACAACCTTATGCAGACTTTGGCTCCAATTAAAAGAATTAATCCTATCTCATGAAAACGTTTCCCCATGATATTGTTGTTTATAGTTCTGTTAACTTTCTGCATTAACAATATGTTGAAAGAACAGAAGTCAGGAATCATAATTCAAACCTTCAACTCTAAAAACTGGCTTTTTTTTTGGCCAGGTGAGGTGGCTCACGCCTGTAATCCCAGCACTTTGGGTGGCCGAGGCGGGTGGATCACGAGGTCAGGAGATCGAGACCATCCTGGCTAACAGGGTGAAACCCCATCTCTACTAAAAATATAAAAAATTAGCCGGGTGTGGTGGCGGGCGCTTGTAGTCCCAGCTACTCTGGAGGCTGAGGCAGGAGAATGGCGTGAACCCGGGAGGCGGAGCTTGCAGTGAGCCGAGATCGCTGCACTGCACTCCAGCCTGGGCGACAGAGCAAGACTCCGTCTAAATGAATAAATAGAATCAAATAAAAACTGGCTTTTTGTTTTTTTGTTTGTTTGTTTTGTTTTTTGTTTGTTTGACGGAGTTTCGCTCTTGTTGCCCAGGCTAGAGTGTAGTGCTGTGATCTCGGCTCACCGCAACCTACGTCTCCTGGATTCCAGCGATTCTCCCACTTCAGCCTTACAAGTTGCTGGGATTACAGACATGCGCCACCACGCCCATCTAATTTTGCATTTTTAGTGGAGACAGGGTTTCTCCATGTTGGTCAGGCTGGTCTCGAACTCCTGACCTCAGGTTATCTTCCCACCTCGGCCTCCCAAAGTGCTAGGATTACAGGCATGAGTCACCACGCCTGGCCAAAACTGGCTTATTTTTAAGCCCCTAGCTACAACACTGTAAGGAGTTGTGTAGCTCTACAGTGTAACATAGTGTTTTATAAGCCTGAAGACTATTTATGCTTAATGCAAAAACTTCTCCAAGAATCAAGAAGTCATAGAGGCTGCAACTGTGAAATTCTGTTTGTTTTCTACATTTACACACATTTGGAGGTCTAGGGCAATGAAAAACACAGCAGTTGAGAAGAGTAGCAGACATCTCTTGATGTGCAAAATGGCTACCACACTGAAACAAAATGTAGGTTTTAATGATAAGGATTGAAACGGTGGATATGTTATTATATAAAAATGATTTTAGTTTTCCCTGATTGACTTTACATGTCCCTTAACTAATATAGCAGTCTACAAGGATTACCTTGTAGAGTTATTCACTATAACATAGCACAAATTACTATGTTGAGTGACTATAGACCTATTATTTCAAATGCCAGAATGAAATCAAATGAGATATTAGGATACACAACATATACTTGGCTATAACTTCGTGGAATAGATAGTCCTTCCCTAGGTAAGAAACAGTGAGATGAGAAGACAAGACCTATGTGGAATGATTCATATTTTCCTCAGAATTAGACACATAATATTCATTAACTGCTGAATTATATATTGCTACTTGCCAATTTGGAGGAAAATAATTGTGTCTGTAAAAGTACTTTGTGTATACACACAGGGAGAAGAGATTATTTCATTAAGGCCTAATAAAATCAGCAACCAGAATTAAAATGTAATTGCTGTGCTACATTCTAAAATGTGGATTCATCCTAGGATCTGTCCAAGTAGAGACACTAGCCTATGTGGGGTATAATGTTGCTTCTAATAGTAATGAACTAGGAAAAAAGTCTATTGGGCCAATTAAATGAGATGTGACTCTCTGCCTCTGTGTATATTAAAATACACATTATTAAAATGTAACCAGGGTAACATTATGCTTTCAGTGGCACCCAAGGACCACATGTACTTATTGAAAGGATGGTGTCCAGGCTATACAGATTTTTCAACAAATTGCAAATTAATTCTGTGTCACCTAAAACTTCACAAATCACATATTTAGAGTTTCTTGTACAGATATAATAATAGGCTACAGTATCTCCTATTAGCCATGTCATCTGAAATATAGATATCCCTGAAATAAATACCTACATTTTATTTGTGTACATAAAAGTCATTTCATTCAAGTGTCTGAGTTAAATGTAGTCTACTCAACAACTGATTCAATTAAGTATATCATCTCATTCCATAAAACCAGTAGTGGAACAATGTATATCCAATATTTATTTTGGAAAACATTGGTGACTTATTTTAGGCTTTCAAAGATATTTACTGTATAGATGTCAACCTTAAATCTGAAATTGTATGAAAAGTTTTATTTAAAAATGTGTATATCAAATCTCCTATAGTCTTGTTTTGGAATCATAGAACTGCCTCGATAAAGCATGATTCCATATGTATACTTGACGGACTAAATGTAAATAATCTATGTTACATGTTTCTAAGCACACTGCTTAAGCACATGGACTAGTTTACTTGTTTTCGTAACATCACATTATAACTGTACTGGCAGAGTGATGACAAGAACTTCAGACGTGGATCAACCTGGAGAAGGCAGTTTCCTCCTCGGGAAGTACATGGAATCAGCATGATGCCTGGGTCCTCAGAAACATTACCAGCTGGATTTAGGTTAACCACAACATCTGGGCAGTCAAGAAAAATGACAACAGATGGTACAGTAGTTTTGTGTTGCTGCTTATAAAGCAAAAAGCTTCTTTTGCCAAAGCTTGTATAATTCTCTGACCTTGCTTTCTGGAACTATTTTCTTGAGTTGGTTTGCTCTGCTTGAAATTTACTTTGCTCTCATCACAAACCAGACTCCTTTTTACACTGCTATTGCATGAACTCATGGCACTTTGTTCACATTTTCAAAATAATTTATAACATCCTAAAAAGAACAATTTGGCTAATGTCCACCTCTGGGAGGAACAATAAACATCTGCATGATTTGTGTTTCTTTAGTCTTCTATTCCCAAAATTAACAATTTGTTTAAGTTAGAGGTTGGACTTGGACTAAAGATTCATAGTAAATGGAAATTAACTCCACTGTCCCCCTACATGTTGAAATACTGTGAGTTTTATATGTCATCTTAGAAATTCAGACTCATCAGATATTTTTTCCCTCTGACCAAAGCAGAAGCCCTTAAATAAACAAGCACGAACATGAGAAGAGAATTAAAGAAACACAAAACACAGTAATTTCCCAATTACTATTTCCTTCTGTGGACATTAGACTTAAGCTATCTAATTTACAAAAGAAAACAGTCATTCCAGAGGAGAGACAACTTTGAAATAGTAGTCACAAAATTATTTCTGTTTGGAAGGCATTTAAGAAAAATAGTCCCACTCTATTTGTTAAGATAATCACCTAGCATCATTATTTTTTTCCAAGGTCATAGTTATTATAACTCACATTTATTCAAGCATAAACCGTGATCTTGATCTACATTTCTTACAACTTGTTAATATGGTGGAACATGTCAGCGAAATTCGTGAGGAATTTAACATCATTACAATTAGTGTAGAAGTTCTTCAATACTTGGAGCGGAAAAAAAATCCACTATAATGAGTTCTCTAAGAGCAATCTCTATATCAAAAACAGAAGCACCCTGGGGAGCTGCTCTTGTTACAGATTTCATCTGAGGAATACATAACAACTCGAAAGCTCAGGTCAATTACACTGGGATAAATTTTCATTAGGAACTTGATGTAGAGAAGAGGAATGTGAGTGGCTTATATCTGAGAGAAAGAAGGTCTACTAATATGTTCAGAATCCCCGTATGCAGGGAAAATAAATCTTTCTCATCTGAAATCTTGTACTCAATCATCCAAGTCCCTCTAAAGCCCTTTTCTCCATTTGCAGTTGCTTCATCAAGACTGCAGAGGTTAGACAACTCCACTGTTCGCACATACTCATGTTGACAAGCCACTCAAAGGAGGCAGCACTGACCTGCTGTGAGTAGTTTCCCTTTGGCTGACAAAAAAAAAAAAAAGACAAAAAAATGGAACCTACATAGACTAATAAATATACACTATATTCTTTGGTATGCCCTAGCAGTACAGAAGTGAGATAACCCTTTTGAATTGCTTCAGGGAAAAAAGAAATCTTTGTATTGTAACACTTAGTCTAGTATTTCCTATCACCATCTGTCTGCTATGGTTTAAGGTCTGCCTGTTGGAGGCCTGTCACTATTATTACACATCAATGGGTTGCCACTACACTGTTTTCTACTTTTTAGTACCATTCCCTATTGATTCACTTAACATTTTATTGATAATAATTCAACACTTTAAAAAATCCTATATATTTAAGTGTATATTTTATATAAGGAAGCCAAGGTAAGCAGATAGAGATTTAAGCAAGTTAACAGAGTCAAACAGCAACAGACAGGAAAATGACTTAGAGATGGTTTCATGTTAAAAAGTAGAAACTTGCCGAGGCAGGTGGATCACTTCAGGTCAGGAGTTACAGACCAGCCTGGCCAATGTGGTGAAACTTCGTCTCTACTAAAAATATAAAAAGTAGCCAGGCATTGTGGTGCACTCCCATAATCCCAGATACTTGGGAGGCTGAGGCAAGAGAGTCACTTGAACCTGGGAGGCAGAAGTTGCAGTGAGCGGAGATCATGCCACTTCACTCAAGCTTGGGTGACAGAGCGAGACTCCATCTCCAAAGAAATGAAGAGTAGAAACTGCAAAAAATTTAAACCTTGATTACATTGTATCTTATCAATCTGATTTTCATGTTTAAATTTACAATGTAAATTATAATTACAAATTTATATTTGCTAAAAACAAATATAAATTTTAAATATTTGAGACTTATAGGAACAAAATAAAGTTACTTTATAAGAGTGGAGGATAGGACCAGCACAAAACCTTCCTATGTAACCATAAATACCAGGCGTTTGATTTTAAGGAAATACTAATTAATGAAAGCTACTTTAAAATCCATATAAAAATGAGATTTTCTTGAAAAACAGTCTTAATAGTAAAACCGTGGTTTCCTAGATTTATAAATGTCAAATGTTCATAATTTTTTTCAACCTAAAACTATGCTTTACCAAAATATTTAACCACTTTTGATGAATTAATATTTTGGAAAAATACTTTTTACGGCGATATTTAGAACAATAAGTGTGCACAGGGATAAAAGAAACCAGTTATAGGCAGAGGAATAGCTTGCCTTGTGCTGTTTTTCGTTGCCTTGAACTAAAAGCTCCACACAATTTATTGTTGGTCTTTTGGGCTTAAGATGGGAGCAGATAAGCTGCCTTATTTGGATCACTACTTGAAGTGATAAAACAAAAAGCATCCTGATAAGATATTTAATTTCAGAATGTAGAACCCTTACATTAAAATTTTAATTATGGTATATAATTTGGCATCTAATTAGGCATGATTTAAAGTGTATAATAATTTGTCTGAATAAGAGGTCTCCCAAAATACTGTTTATAATAGATTCTACACATAGCAGCATACTTTCTTCAGGAAATGAACACTTCACTAATTTACAAATGACTATTTAATATGTTCAATAGTGCTTGCTTCTTAGCTCTTAACTGATGGGTAGAGTTCCTCTAACTATTTGCAATCTGTTTTTCGTGCATGGCATTCTAGTTCATATTTCCTAGTTTTTACCATTATCTGGGATAACAGTATTCATTTACAATAATTCAATCTAGTACAACCATTTTTTGTTTTGGTGAAACAATAACACTTTTGTTATTAAAATAATCCAGAGCATACTGCTTGCTGTTTCTTTCATGTCAGTAATAGCAATTGTGAGGTTTTTCTAAGTATATTATGGCTGAAAAGAATCAGCAATGCCATACTACTGACACAAACCATTTAAAATAGGTGACTTAGTATCATTATGTTTTTGTAACAAATAAAGGTACTTTTTTAAGAACTCTAAAATATATGAACTAGAATATAAATCTATATTATGAAATAGGTCAATTCAACCCAATTTATTAATTAGCAAGTTGTAAATTTTTCAGAAGGCATGCTAACATCTTGCATAACTACCTTTGTTTACATTACTGCCATACTTTCCACAAATTTGAGCAAATTCTATTATTTGTTAAGCTCCCCTGCACCAAATTGGAGAAGAGCAAATGTTAATTACATATGGCTGTTGGCTACATCCTAGATGATTTCCTTCCCATAATCTTTTAGGACAGGAGTAAGCAGGCTGCATGGAGGTACACCACAGAGAAGTAGAATGAGATTTCCCAGTCTGGGACTTTTCAGTGAACTAATGCTCTCCATTGTATATTTTAGATGGCGTCTTTTCAGTCTACTCTACCTAAAGTGCACTACCATCTAAGAAGACGAACAGTGAAAACCTTTGTGAAATCTGAATTCTAAGGAAATAATGACGTCATGACTTATTAAAAGCTGAAAAATGTGATTTTTGGGGGGAGTCAGATATTACATTTGATTAGTTTACTACAATTGTAATAAAATGCTTAAGTCATTTGAATAATAAACATCATCTACATCATAAACTCTGTACAACAGATGCTTTTATGAAATGAAGCCAGTTGTTTTTCATGTTTTATTGTAATATACTAGGCATTTATGTATTACTGTGCATTTCTTTTTAAATGTGTAAGTCTTATGTAAATGGATATAAATATGATTTTTTAAAAAATAAAATATATGGTTCATGGAGTCTCGAGTGCAAACATTTGACAATTCCAAGTACTGTTTGTATTTTACCATTCCACCATTTTTACAGTTTTTGAATTGTTAATAGTCAAATCAATATGTTTCCTTGAAGCATGTTTCATGCTTCAACATGTTTCTCCTTCAAGTCTGTCAATACTTAAAGCTGAACAACCTGCCTCTGATCATGTGAAAAAGAATGATTTAACCTGGAACCGGAGCCAAAAATAGAGCTTTAAAGGCAATCAGGGATGTCCTATATCTTTAGAAATAGCACTGTGATGGCTTGATCTCCTTTTCAATACAAAACAAAGCCAAGCTGTTTACAAGAGTCAAAAGCAATTATTTAAAAATTTATATTAAAAAACCATAATCTTCTCTTGTTACCTGTGGACCAAGAAAAAAAAAAAAAAAAAAAAAACTTCTTTACTAAGAACCACATGTTCATTCAAATATCTTGAACTGCCAGCCAGTACTGGACAGCGAATGCCAACCACTGCGGAGTCTGAGGCTCATTTCCACTAGAGAAAACAAAACCCAATATACCTTTCCCTTTTGTCAATGTAACAGGGCATTAGCCAGACTCATGTCTAATGTTATAAGCTTTTAGCCGAGATGGCCTTGTTGTGACTTCCCTGAAGTCAGTTTTATCAGAGGAAATAATGAAAGACAGAATGATTAACATATATAGTGTATAAAAGTATAGAAGAGTAATCTCTTCCCTGTGGCTTTATTTGGTGGTGTTACTGTTGTTTATTCTTTGTTTATATGGGAGATTCAAAGTAAAGCCTATTTAATAATACCATTTATCTAACTGCTGATTTTCTGCTGCTTGATCTTATTAAGCGCAAGATCTGTCATTAGTAATTTCTTTTCTGTATTTTAATTTGCTATGTTTGCACGTACATTACATTTGTTTTGATGTCTATTTTTATTTAACAGATTCAGTCAAAAGGTAATGGTAACAGAAACCCTTTCCATTGTCAATAAAAACAAAAATACTTCCAGTTCTCTGTTTAAGCTTTGTTTTCTAGTCACATAAGGCTCGACAATTTACTTAAGCTATCAGGAAATGTGTTCTTTGGGTGACTCAAATATTTAGCTTCAAAATTGAGTCTGCCCACAAGAGGGAGATCTAAACTTGCTTATGGGAGTGATCTTAAATTTTTCTGAAAAATGTGACCTGAGTAGGAACAATGAGAAAGAGCTTTCTAAGCTCATCTAAACATGGGCACCTTGATTCACAGAAATGAAATAGAATATAGGAACTACAACATTATAATGCCATAACTAGATTTGTATCTACTATTATATACCACTCAATCACTAAAAACATATAGTGATGCAAAAGATCCAGGTATTTCCCTCAAAAAAACATAAAATATGATTTAATTTATAAGATAACTTCTACCACATTCTAAAATCCATTGAATGGATTAAGCTCAGAATCTCAACGTGTTATCTTTTGATCATCAACATTATAAATTTTCACATTTTTAATGTTCAAGACATTTCAAATACAATTTTATATAAACAAAACTGGTTTATAAATGTAGGAGAGGTCTCATTTACATATGTTTAATATATTTTGACAAGCAAAGTAATTCAATGAATTGGAAAATACTTTACTATAACTTTTGAAAGTACTTTATATTTTCATTTTCCAATGACTTACAGTAAGAAATCCTATGAAAATACCAAACGAAGACCTCACAGAATTTATCCTAGCAAGTTTAAGTATGGCTGCATTTTTTAGTAACATTATATTGTTGTTTTTAAAGATACATTTAATTCAGAATATTTTAAGTACTATCTAGCAAAAGTGATTTATGGTTAGTAGTAAAATAGAATAATATTTTTCTCCCAAATTTTAAGCAGTCTGATGATTCAAGTGTATCTTTCTTGCCCTGTTTTTTCATCACATAAAAGTAACAACATTCTTTGACCTTGCAATTCCCCAGTCAGACACAGGAAATAGCCACTTCCCCAGTCTCAAACACTGCTTTCCATTCCCATCCAACTGGAAAATAACCCAAGTCTGCTTGCTGAGGTGTCCCTTCAGATTTGATTACCAGAAAAAAATGTGCAAGAGGAGCAAAGATGCGCCCTTTATATAATTCTGGATCTGCCTGAGTTTAAACCTTGCAAATGAACAATGATACACATTCAGCTAAATAATTTGCCATTTCAAATTAACTGATTTTTATTTGAAAAAAATAAGGAAACATATTCTACTTCTAAGACATTAAAATGAGTTATTAATGAAGACCACAGTTATGACAATGGATAAAATGTACCAATGAAAGAGGCGATTCAAGGATCCCAACGGCTTCAAATTAGAGAGTGTCTATGTAGCTGGTTTAATTCAGGCTACTAACATAATTAAAAGGAAAAAGTAGATGAACGTATTTTTCCAGGTGTAACAATCAAGAAAGCAATTTCTAAGTAAATAGGAATTTACTTTGAGAAGCCATTTGTTTTGCAGCCTTCAGTCCAAAAAAAGTTAAGATTTTCAGAATTTTTTATATAAGTTGTAGGTCATTTTTATAACAATAAGCCTTCTATTATCTATTTATCTCTCACATACATTTCATGTACCCAGAGTATTATGTTACAACAATCTGCTCTTGATAGTAATGTTCCTGATAGATTAAAAGAGTGAGAAATACTTGAAGAACAATCAAAGATACAATGAGCATGGTATACTTTTGGGTTAAAATGTATTCTTTGATAACTGATGTCCTATAGATCCCTAAATAAATCAAATATTTCATTTCCTACATCTGTCTACTCTAGTTAACTGGCCCATTCCTACAAGCTTAACAAAAACTCACTTTACAATCATTTTTTAAAAATTAAGAGATTTTTGGAAGTTAAATGGAAAGATGCTTTTGGACATTACAATTTTTTAATGACTTACTATTTTAAAATTAGAGATATCACAGAAAAATCAGGATTCTTTGTTTTCTCTTTAAAAAACAGAGGCTCTTGCAGCAGGAGACCTGTCTCCTTTTTGGGCCGTGTTCTGCTGGGTCCACTGCTCCTTGAGGTGGAGCAGGTGATCTGCAATCTTCACCATTTTCTATTGTCCTTTGTCCCTCAAACCTAGTGGCTTAAATTCACTTCAAAATCATCTAGACATTACACTACCTGCCTAGAAACCTTCTTGGTCTTTAACCTAATGTAAAAACCTTGATGTTTCTTTCTTAAGAGTTTCCTTGCCATCCTACCCCATTTGTACATCGATTCCTTGTTTCCACAGGAATCTGGAATCGTTTGCATATACACAGTTAACTAAGAACCTGAGACATGAGGAGGGGCCCCCAGGAGCTCTCATCTCCATGAAGAGATTGAGAGACTGGACCCAATGATCTCTTGATTCTCTGCCAGACATGTGGTTTTTTGTTATTGTTGTTGTTGTTGTTGTTTAGAGATGGAGTTTCACTCCGTCACCCAGGCTGGAGTGCAGTGGTGGAACTTGGCTCACCGCAAACTCCGCCACTTGAGTTCAGGTGATTCTCCTTGCCTCAGCTTCCTGCCACCACGCCTGACTAATTTTTGTATTTTCAGTAGTTACAGGGTTTCACCATGTTGGCCAGGCTGGTCTCAAACTGCTGACCTCAAATGATCCGCCTTCCTCAGCCTCCCAAAGTGCTGGGATTATAAGCTGAACCACCGTGCCAGGTCAGACATGTGGTTTTCCTTGCCTAAGAAACAAAAGACCTGAAGGTATAGCCGTAACCCTGGTGTTCTGCTTTCCCTCAGAAAATGTGTAGAAAGAAAAGTCCTCCTACCTAGATAATAATTTCATCTGTCTAGATGATTACCTAAACTTCCCATTTCGTCGATTTTATTTAAAACAATGTGAGCATCTAAAGAATACTAGAAAATTTCTAAAATTTCTACTAGAAAAATTTTAATTATTTTCTGACTTCAAATCAAGTTTTAGACTATGGATCAAAACTACATATTCTTGGTTTTGGGAAGTGTCTCTATATTAGTGTTACTTTCAATTAAAGTGTTTTTCTTGGGAGGTACAATTTTAAAAATAATACACTAGATACATTTTTCCTAAAGCAGTAGATGACATATAATGAGCCATGTTATAGATAACTAATAACAATGCTAACAGGGTCAAATCAAACAAAAGGCACAGGTCTTTCACAAGTTTTCATTAGATTTGTTTAGGCCAAGTTTTACAATTCACATTTCAGTTTGCAGTAATTTCTACTGAAATATTTATTTCTGAGAAACAACTCAAATAATTTAATTTCAATTAAGAAATTAAATCAACTCAAAATAGGAATAAAACAAACTCATTATGTTTGTTTCAGCATTTCTTCTACATGGCCAAAAATGCTGGGGTCTTCGATTGTAGAAGTTATCTGGAAAAAAAAATTAGGGTCAGGTGAATACTCTTCCTTGAATTTCTTCTACTCTTTCTATAATTAAAGAATTATATGCAATATGGTTTTCCCCATTGTCTTGTAATATGCATATGGCAAATTTTAAAACAGGGAACTCTGAACCTAATATATTAATACTCATCTATAGCTTTCCAGAGTAAAAGAATAAACAATTCAGTTAGCAAAACTACTGGACCTAGATGGTATTTTTTCTAGAGTTGGAGTCATCTTCTATATATTTCTATAGAAACAATTTTTCTTTTTTGCCATGTGTTCACGTAACTACTCCTTACTGTTGCATTGCCTTTTATTATCTTAATGATAAAAATAGATATATCTTTTCACCCATAATGTACACACGAATTAAAAGAAAACGTATGATTGAATTGACCTAAGATTTCCTAAAACAATTACAAAATTAGCATTTATCAATTAGAGCATTTTAAACATCTACTGCTGCCAGCCTCAATAATTTTGCTTTCTCATTCACTAATTGCCATTAATTACTATAATAAGGAAAGTGTACCTTTTAATTCAATAGGATTGAGTTTCCAAAAATGTGTTTGAATTTAACTGACAATTACTAAGAGAAAAAATATTTTGGCAGGCAGTAGTGGCTCAGGTCTGTAATCCCAGCACTTTGGGAAGTTGAGACAATCAAACCACTTGAGCAGGAGTTCAAGACCACCCTGGGCAACAGAGTGAGAATACTACCTCTACAAATACAAAATAAAAAAAAATTCGCCGGGCACAGTTGCACGCACCTGTAGTCCCAACTACTCCCGAGGCTGACATGAGAGGATCTCTTTAGACCAGAACTTTGAGGGTGTAGTGAGCTATGAGTGTGCCACTGCCCTACAGCCTGCGCAATAAAGCAAGACTCTATCTCTAAATGAAAATAAATAAAAAAAAATTTTCACATATTGGTTCTTATCATCAAAGCATGTGTTCTTAATTAGTCAAGTTTCTTTCCAAAACCCTCATTCCTACAGAAGGAATGGCTATATAATCTCTCCCTTACCATTAAAAAATAGTACTATTATGTGTTTTCTAGGGATTGCAATTCATATTTGAGAACCATTTTTAAGAGCTTTGCTAATGCCAAATAAATGAAGAAAAATATTGTAGAACCCAGGATTAAATATCTTTGATAATTTACCTTGTAGGGCTTGCCATTGACAATGGCAGATAAAGCTGATCGGGGGATCTTGCCAGATCTGGTTTTGGGTAGCTGTTTGACAAACACTGCATTTCGAAAAGCAGCCACAGGGCCAATGTTTTGTCTCACATGTTTCACAATTTCTTCTAAAACTTGTTCCTCTGTTGCATTTATATCTAGAAAGAAAGTTCAGATGGTAAGCACTGAATTGACCTTAGTTAATTATTCAGGTCCCAAGCAATCAGAGAGAACAAAGATCTCTCACCTTTTCTCAATACACAGAGTGCTAAGGGGACATGACCTTTTAAGGGATCTTCCTTGCCAACAACAGCACAGTCTGCCACGGTACCATGGGAAAGGATTGACTGTAATAAGGAAAGACATTCATTTAGAATATACATATTTACCATATATATACACATTCAACATTTAGATATAGATACAGATATAGATATACAAACACATATAATTTCAGTTGGGGAAAAAAGTACATGGAAGAGAAGCCAAAAATCCATGGCTGCCTGTTGAAAATTCATAAGTAATTTACATCTTTACTACTGAAGTGAATGCTTAGAATCCCCATGGTAGTCACTAAAGGTTGACAGTAATTAAGATAAATTGCTCAGCTTACCCGGAAAGTAAGGAAATGGTTTCTTGGTCTCAATTGTTTATTAATGAAGTCAGAGAAAATGTGTAGTGGATACCACATGTAAACAAGCCTCTGCAAACAGGCAGACTCACGGCGATTTAGTCTTAACTCTGGCTGCCATAAGCATACCTTCCAGAGGAATCCAAGGCTGTCCTATGGCTAAATAATAACTTTATTTCTGAGTCTGTTAGTGAACAATGAAATTCCTTTAGTGGCCACCCATCCAGAGATGATTTTCCAGGACTTGCAAGAGACTGGATATGGAGAGAGGCCCTGATATCAGATAATCCCCACTGTTGAGGAACTATATTCATATTGCTCGCCTTAAGTTCACAAAGCTGGTATCTATCTGAAATAACAAAAACTCATAGAGTTGAGTAGCCACATGAAATACAGATGCTCAGTGTTATATATGTGTGTGTGTGTGTGTGTGTGTGTGTATATATATATGTATATATATAGTGACAGGACTTTTAAAATGCATACTCAAATGTTCTTTTCTGAAAGATTAATAGTTATTTTGGTGACTCCAAAGCTCTAATAGCTAGAGAAAACATTGAGCAAACTTTTAACCAACAGCACATCTGGCAGTCCTTAGTCTTTCTTCTATTCATTCATTCAGTGAATATTTGGTAAATGCCTCCTGTGTTGCAACCATTCACTGGGTTCAGGGGTGATAAAAAGTAGTCAGCATATTGCTTCAAGATGCTTACAGTCTAGTAGTGGAGACAGATATTAATAAATAATTATGAATATCTACTCTAAATACAAAAGTGATAAGGACTCTGGGGAATTTTTTTTTATATGAAAGATACAGCAAAAGCAACCAATTTGGCAGAAAGATATGGGCCTCAAAAATTTTTTCTTCAGGAAATAACAATAAGCAGATCTGAAGGATGAGTAGATATTTATCAGGCAAGGAGACGGGGATGGGGCAAAAACCCTGAGGAAGGACTTCACAGGTACCATTCATATCTCAAAGAGACCAGTGTGGCTGGAAAGCAGAGAACAAAGAGTGAGAATGGAGAAGATGGAGCTACACAGGTGGATAGGTATTGTGCTAGGAATTTCCAGCTCATTTTAGCAGCCCTGGGAAGGCTATAAAGCATTTTCAGTAGTTGAGAAGGAATGCAAAATCAGAATAGATTTAATATTGAGGTTTTATGTTTGTTTGTATGTTTGTTTGTTTGAGACAAGATCTCACTCTGTCACCCAGGCTGGAGTGTGCCAGCATGATCATAGATCACCGCAGCCTCAACCTCCGAGGCTCAGGTGATCCTCCCACCTCAGCCTCCTGAGTAGCTGGTTCTGCAGGTGCACACCACCATGTCTGGCTAATTTTTTGTACTATTTTTTGTAGAGATGGGGTTTCGCCATGTTCCCTAGACTTGTCTCAAACTCCCAGGCGCAAGCAATCTACCTGTTTCGGCCTCCCAAAGTGCTAGGATTACAGGCATGAGCTACTTTATTTTTTAAAAGTAGTTTTAGATTCATAGTAATATCAAGTAAGAAAGTAGGATTCTCATATACATCTTACCACTACATACACACAGCCTCCCCCATTATCAAAATTTGGTACCAGAGCGATACATTTGTTGTAACTGATGAACCAAAACTGGCACACCATTATCATCCTAGTTCATAGTTTGCATTACTACATTATGGTCTACTCTTGTACATGTCTGAGTGTTGTCAAATGTGTAAGACAGGTATCCACCTTTATAGTATCACGCAGAACAGTTTTACTGACCTAAATACTCCCTGTGCTCTGCTCATTCATCCCCTCCCTTTTCCCTACCTGTTGGCAACAACTGAACTTTATATTGTCTTCAAGGTCCTTTTCCAGAATGTCATATAATTGGAATCATTCAGTATGTAGCCTTTTCAGATTAGCTTCTTTCACTTCAGAGTGGATTTTGAAAAGCGCAAACTTATTTTAGTTTCATCATGGAAAATAAATAAAGAATTGTTGAGAGTGGGTGTCACTGTTTATACAGGAAAACCACCTGAAAGGATACCACAGTAGGCTAAGGTCATAATAGTAAGAATAAAGACTAGAATTTCTCTAGCGGTAAAATGGACAAAATTTGATGATACATTGAATACGGGGCATGAATAAGAGAGATGGATTAAGGATGATTCTATGGTTTTTGACTTGAGCATCTGATTGGATGGTGGCATCATTTTTAAGCCAGAAATTGCTAATGAGGATAAGACTTGAGAGGAAATATCACATATTCAGTCTTGGAGTTGTTTCATTGAGGTGCAGTTGAGACATCTAAGTAGAGGCAGTTGTTCACCAGAATCTGAGGAGAGGCTTAATCTGCAGATACACATTGGGATGTCATTAATGTACAGATGCTAATGGAAGCTATAGACTTTGATGAGCCTATTTCAGGAGAAAGTAAGAAGAAGAAAAGAGTAAAGACCTTAAGGAACTCCAACATGTAATGTGGGCACCTGAAAAAGGAGAAGCTAGAAAACTAAACAAACAAACAAACAACAACAACAAAAAAAGAACCCAGCCAGAGAGGTAGAAAAATAACTCAGCACGATCTGGTATGTGCCATTTTCAAGTCCCAAACTTTCCATGAGTATTTTTTTTTCTAATTAGGCCAAATTGAAAGTAAGTTTTCTCTTCTCTGAACTCCTGGAAGACTTGATGACCTTCTAGGATGATTGGTACAAAGCCAGTGCAATATCTTACTTTGGACTCAATATTGCTTCTATACCATATTGTAAGCATACCATTTGAAGAATTGGCTTGTAACGATTTTCATCCACATACCTTCTGATTCATGCAGTGCTGAGGGTAGTACATGTTAAATAAATGATTTTTGTAGATATGCTTTGTTAGCTTTTGCAGGATTTGCTTAGGCAAAAATGTTCACACCCTTTCCATTAGTTGAACCTAACTAAAAAGCTTCTGCTAAATACATACTACACGACTACACAACACCATATTCTCCCACTGCTTCTATATGTATAAACTCTTAAAATGCTCCCAACAGCTCATTAATTAGTCTTTTTTACTTTTAAGACCCATGTGGTGAGATCAGAAAGACAACTTTTACTGCCAGATATATATTTTAGTACTTACTGTAGTCAGTCATTAGTCATGCAAAATAACACTTTGCTGTACCAGATAGGATATAGACTTGGAAGGTTAGATCCTATGAATTCTGACTGGGTGTTCATTTAATGAGTAAAGAACATCTCTTTTTCCTGGCTAACCAGAGGTTTAATCGTCAAAAATTATTAGTGTTTATTGGTGCCATGACTCTCTGTACTGGAGTTCCTAAAATGCCAAGGTATCTGTTCAAATCACTGTTAAAAAACAAATCACCCACATATTTTGTCACCTAACCAATATGACTAGAATTTTAACTAAACTTAATGTTAAAACATCTGGTTTGCCACTCTTTGACTTTGCTATTTTAAATGTTACTAAGATTTTGTCCTTAGTCTTAGTGCTTTTAGAATTGGATGGGAAAATGTTGATTGTTTTCTATAAAAGCAAGGAACATTTTAAAATCAGAAGAAATATACAACAAAATGTCTTGTAGTATAATGTTAGAGTTTCCCATTTTTGCCTGCTGCAGATAAATTCTTAAAAATTGTGAGAAGCAAAATCATTTTCAAGAATTATGTGTCATATCTAAGTGACATCAAATATTATTCATCTATCAGTTTTTAAAGTGCCATAAAGGAAGGGTGGCAGCTTTTTATGTTGGCCCCACAAATAACATTTGCATGCCAAGTGATGATTTCAACAACTGAAGCATTAAAAGCGAAAGCGTCAAAATATGTCTTGGCAACATTCAAGGGACAGAAGCCAACCAAATGTCCTATGGGGGTAAAAATATCAAAAGCCACATTAATGCATTCCCTCCAAATAAAATCTATGAAGCATCTGTGATTAACTGACATTTAAGTACCTAAAGATGTTATGGAACTTAAAAGGCAATAGTCTCACCACAAGTGAGTATATAAATGTTACGGGATTAGCACTAGCAACTTCCTGTCATCTGTTGTTTCTTAGGTATTGCCAATTTTGCATAGATTTTAATGAATTTAAAATATTTTTGGGTTTCACTGGGCTGACCTACGCAGGTTTCTCAATTATATTTTTAAGAATCTTAATTTAAAAAATCAGTTCAAATCAAACACCCTCATAAGATGGGAGGAGCCAGTTTGCAATGCGATATCGTCTATGCAATGGTTTGAAGAAGAGGGATTTTAAAAAACTTCCTCTGACATTGGAGTAATCTAGGAAACTTGTCAGAGAGATTCCAGATACTCATCAATATTCATAGGAGTACCCAGGAAATATTCAGCAATGTTGTAACTACTTAAATCCAATAGTCATTTAACGCTTGGTAGAATTGAAATGGCAAGGCATCTTAGTTGGATATACTGTCACTTTACGGAAATATATTCAATGTTGAAGAATCATTCCTAAAATAGCAAACAAAATAGCTAACTTGGAAAACAAACAGTGACACTTTGTTTAGAACAACCTCAAAAAGGCCAATGGCATGTGAACAGTGTCCTAGGTAGGCTTTAAAGGCAGTATGTTAACACCAGATTTCCAAGTTCCCACAAATATTAGTGGGATTATTTAACAAACCTAAACTTAAGCTACAAGTGAAAGAGTGAAATTAGAGAGCCCAATTTATTTCCTGTACATTTCTTTGTATGAAAAAGCCTGTAGATTTCTTCACAAGAAAAGCCACAGCAGTCAAAGAGAACTGAGCAAGAACAATCATATTAGCTCCTGAAAATTTTAGCTTACAAGTCCAGAACTAGCAGATTTTAGACATAATTTTTCTATGAACTCTTTAACTTCCACCAAAGTTTCCTAAATGTCTAGCATGATGCTGGACTTTCAAAAATTTATCAACTCTTAAAATAGACTTGATTATTACTTAATAGTTAAAGAAGGTCCTCATTTTTACTTGGATCTGCAAGGATACTGTCCTCTCAAATTGATAAAAACCTATGGCAGAGCTCCATTTTCTTACGACGAGAACAGAAAAGAACATAGAGTTTCCTGAAATATTTTTGATGTAATAATTTTAATAGAATATCTGCTTGATTTAGGTAATATACATTTTACGGTTTTGTTGTACTTGAAATTCTTTTTCTAAAAATACTATTGGTACAAATATTTGTACATATTTATAGGGTATATGTGATATTTTGTTACATGCATAGAGTGTGTAATGATAAATTTAGGGTATTTAAGGTATCCATCACTTCGAGTATTTATCATTTCTATGTGTTGAAAAAGTTTCAAGTGCTAATTTCTAGTTATTTTGAACTATACATTGTTATTAATTATAGACACTCTACTTTGCTATTGAATATTAGAACTCATTCCTTCTATCTAACTGTATATTTGTATCCATTAACCAATCTCTTTTCATGTGCTTCCACCACTTGACACACACATACCCTTCTCAGCCTCTGGTATCATTCTACTCTGTTTCTGTAAGATCAACTATTCCAGATCCCATATATGAGTGAAGATAGATATTGTCTTTCTGTGCCTGGCTCCTTTCACTTAATGTAATGAAATCCAGTTCCATCCAAATAGCTGCGAATGGCAGGATTTTATTATTTTTTATGGCCAAGTATTGTTCTATTGTGTACATTTACCATATTTTCTTTCTTCATTCATCTGTTGATGATCACTTAGGTTGATCTATATCTTTGCTACTTGAGCAGTGCTGCAATAAACATGGGGGTAAATGTAGCCCTTTGACATACTAATTTCTTTTCCTTTGGATAACTACCCAATAGTGGGATTGCAAGATCTTATGGTAGTTCTACTGTTAGTTTTTTGAAAAATCTCCATACTATTTTCCATAATGGCTGTACTAATTTGCATTCCTACTAAGCGAGTATGAGTTCCCTTTTCTCTACATCCTTGCATGAATGACTTTCTAACAACAACTTATACACTTTTTTTGTCTTTCTAATAATTACTCATAAAACGTCTACTTAGGGAAACTGGAAAAGTACAGATAATTTCACTGTACATAAAAACAATATTCAGTCTATTTTTTCTACAAATAAAACTTTCAATGGATTAAGACCCTCAATTCCTATTCCAAAAAGTTAAAATGGAATATGGTATTCACCATTGGGAACCCTTGACAAGTAGTTAAATAGTAAGGTTTGGACACTTTAGTAAGAGCTGGATATATCATCAAACATTTCAGAAGGAAATAATCAATTTGCTAAGCAATTTTGCTAGGAGCTAGTAAAAAGTCAGTATAAAGTATCAGTTCACAATTCTCTAAGAGATTTCAAAGACAAAGACAGATCTGATTTAAATTGAGATATACTTTTCTTATTAAATATAAATATTTAATAAACAGGCATTTAATTCATATGTAGAGAGAAGTTAACTTAAAGATTTAAGGTCTGAATGGTTTCCTGTTATGCACCCTAAATACTCCAAGACCCAGTGACAAAATTTCTGTTAGATGCCAATAATTCTAGCATGTTTTTCTCTTTTTCCATTTTAACTGCCTATTTTCTGCCTGTCTCATTCTGCTGTTACATACAGTGAGAAGGATTTCAGTAGAAGCATTAAAGCGCAACATATATTTGAATAGGTTAACACTCCTCTTTTCATTCTAAAAATAAAAAAAAGACTAAGGTTTTTGGCTAATAATAAGAACTACGTGTACATAGTTTTCATATTTTGATTGACTGAGTCTGCCAGAAATGCAGGTGAATATTGGAAGTAATCTCTTAAAAGGAAGAAATTAAAATTTCATGCAACTAGAGCCATCTTTTGCCAACACACCAGAAGACATGAAGCAAAATTTTCAATTTCAGGTTATCACAAAATTCAGAGTCATTTAAAAACAAGATAACATTATAATAGCACACAAAGCTCAAATGTTCTAAAATATTTTATAAAGTTCCTTCCTTTTACTCAAAAAAATCACATTTAAGAAACACATGCCAACATAACAAGAAGTATTAAGCCGTTAAGTTTGAACAGAAGATAGGTACTAACTTTTTTAATTTTTAATTTTTTTAACTTTTATTTTAGATTCAGGGATACATAAGCAGATTTGCTATATAAATAAACTCATGTCACAGGGATCTGTTGCACAGATTATTTCATCAACCAGGTACTAAGCCTAGTACTCAATAGTTGTTTTTTTTTTTTTTTTTTTTTTTTTCCTGATCCTCTTTCAATTAGAGAAAGAGGAAATAAACCTTTGATCTGCATACTCTGATCACAGTGAATTGTTAATCATGTTACTTTAAACATTTTCTTTCATTCAAATTGTAGTTTGTTTGCTCCACTCAGTTTAAAAACTATTCTGGGATTTCCTTCTAGAAAAAAAAAAAATGAAGTAACATCTCTTCCACAATAACAATGAAAAACTCTGGGCTAAAATATATACTAGAAGACTCATTCAGAACATCAGAGCTTGAAATACAACTTGGCGATAAGTTCACTGTCATTTGGGAGTTTGGGGATTTTGTTATTTTTGTTTATTTGTTTGCTTTACTTTCTGTATAATCTGGCCCCAGGGCTAAAGCAGCTCAACATGTGTAACTGACAACGAATACACACAGAAAAGGCCCTAAGAGCCTGCTGTGTCTGGTCAGAGGCCCAGGAAAAGGAGTAGGGGAGACATGAAACAGGTTTCGTCCTCCCTACTTTAGATGAGTGCCGACAAAGAAGCAGGGCCCACCCTGTCTTTACAGAGCTGTAGCAAATTTGTTACCTCTCCAAACCTTACACCAAGTAAATGTCAGCGACGAAGGTGTGCCCCTTCCCTTCTCCACACTAGCTGTACAACAGCTCCTGCAGGAGGGAGCCCTGGGTACTCTCCCACCCTAAACCAAGAGAACCCAGAAAGGATCAGTGCCACTTGCTCTCTGCAGCAGCAGCCATGCCGTTCCTGAGAGTGGCTCGCTGTTGACTTACCCTGCCATGTGCTAGGCAACTGCCAGCAAAGAGACAAAACTGCTTCCTCTCCCCACAGACACTGTTCCTGTAGACATTGCAGGAATAATCCTAGTAATTGTGGGCAGACAAAGCCCTGACTCACTACCCATAAGAACAGCAAATGAGAGTTTTGTGAACCAAAGAGGGAAAAGGGATCTCTGGTTTTGGTACTACATGTAAGAAGCTTAGAATTCACCACCCCATTCTAACAAGTAGAAAGTTAAACAAACTGAAAAAAAAAAAAAACAAACAATTCTTCTCAGATTTATCAGAGGGAAAGTTCACAGGGAAAACCACTGCCCCCAGTACTGTAGAGACAAACAAGTAAATAGAGAAAAACACAATTTATTGGAGCAGAAACCTCTACAGGAACAAGTGCTAAGGTTGGAAAACCCGAGCTTTATGACAAAACACTGTGTTCCTCTTTCCAGGGCCTACCCTTAAAAGAAACTATTCTGTAACAGAACCTAACTGCTGGAGTTTTCTCAGAGCCTAACTGACATAGGAGAAAGTAAATATCCAATTTCAGTCCCCTTTATTCATCCTATTTTAAGAGGGGAAAAATCTACAAAGAACTTATGAAGTTCATAGTCTAAGGATACACATTCATGAAACAACTAAGATTTAATCATACAGAACACTTATTTTCCCCCTCATCTTACCAATATACCAGTAAAGGCCTACTTACTGAAGTTCTTTTTACACAGTACATCTCGTCAGTATTTCAACAAACTATTACAAGGCATACTAAAAGGCAAAATAAATAAATAACAGCAAACCACACAAATACACACACACACAGTTTGAAAAGACTGAAGAAGCATTAGAAACAGAGTTTCATAGGCAGGAATATTGAAATTATCTGAACATGATATTTTTTTAAAACTACAATTAATATGTTAAGGGCATTAGTGGAAAAAGTAGACAACTAGCAATAACAGAAGATTAATATAAGCTGAGCAGAGAGATTGAAATTCTAATAAAGAATTTTTAAAATGCTACAAAGAAATATCACTGTATCAAAAATAAAGAATGTCTTTGATGGGCTTATTTGTAAACTAGACATGGGGGAAAGAAGAATCCTGGCACTTGGGGATATATCAATAGAATCCCACAAAACCAAAAATCAAAGAGAAAAAAGATGCAAAAGAAATCCCCAAACAGAATAAAATATCCAAGAACTTCAGAGCAAATACAAAAGCTGTAACAAACACATAATAGTGGTAATGGGAGGAGAAGAAAGAAATAGAAGCAATATACGAAGAAATAATGACTGAGAATTTCCCTCAAATTAATGGTGACACAAAATCATAGATCCAGGAATCACAGAAAACATCAAGAAAGATAAATGTAAAAAAAAAAAAAAATCCTACATGTAGGCATATCATATTCAAATTTCAAACAATCTAAGATAAAGAAAAAAATTCTAGAGAAAGCCAGAGTGGAGGGAGAAAAACCTTACCTGTAGAGAAACAAAGATAAAAATCATATGTGATTTCTCCTTAAGAACCATGTAAACAAGCACACAGTGGAGCGAAATATTTAAAGTGTCAAGAGAGAAAAAAGCACCATTAATTCTAGAATTACAGAATTACAGATTGCTATATTGTGGAAAATTATCCTTCAAAAATTAAGGAAAACTAAATACTTCTTTAGACAAAAGAAAAAAAATTTAGGTAATATGTTGCCAGTAGACCTGCTTTGCAAGAAATGTTATTTGGAGACAAGGAAAATAATATATCAGAAACTTGTATGAATAAAAATAACAGAAGAGCATCAGAAATGAATAAACAAAAATAAAGTAAAAAATTATTTTTCTTGTTCTCAATTTACATCACAGATAAGTTTGTTCAAAATAATAATAGCAACAATGTGGGTATATGTGCATGTATATATGCTTATGTATAAGCAAGTGAATGACAGCAGTGATACAAGAGCTACAAGGGAGGAATTAGAAATATTTTGCTATTATAAGGTATTTGCTCTGCCTATGAAGTAACATAGTATTATTTGAGTCTGGACTTGATTAGTTGTAAATATATATTACAAACATTAGGGCAACCACTAAAACAAGTTTAAAAAAGTATATTTAATATGTTAAAAAGGGGAGCAAAATGAAATAATATAAAATGTTCAATTATAACCACAAAATGCAGAGAAAGACAGAAATAGAAACAAAGAATAAGGGCAACAAATAGAAAACAATAACAAATATGGTAAATGTTAATTCAGTTATATTAATGATCACTTAATATCTGATCTAAATATACCAATTAAAAGGCAGATCATCAGAGAGTAGATAAAAAAACAAGCCTCAATTATATGTTTTCTGAAAGAAACCCATTTTAAATATAATGACACATATAGATTAAAAGTAAAGGGATGGAGAAAGTTATACCATGCTAATTTTTATAAGTAGGAGTAGTTATGTTAATTTCAAGCACAGAAGGCTTCAGAGCAAGAAAATGTATCAAGAATAAAGAGGAGCATTACATAATGATAAAGAAGTCAATAACCCAAGAAGGAATGATGATCCTAACAGCATCAAAGTATGTCAGGCAAAAACTGATAGAATTGGGAGGAGAGATAGATGAATAAACTATTATAGTTCAAGACTTCAACACCCCTGTGCTGGAAATTTACAGATCCACTGGGCACACGATCAGTAAGGACATAGTTCAGTTCAACAGTACCATCAATCAACTGAATAAAACTGACGTCAATAGTCCACTTCATTCAACAACTAAGAATTAAGAATAAGAAAAAAAAAAAAGACCACGCTCAACACATCATAGACAGAACAAGTACCTTTTGATAACAAAAATTCCTAATTCCTCCCTTCTAGCCCTTGTATCACTGCTGTCATTTATTTTGCTTATACATAAGCATATATATGTATGTGCATATATGCACACATACTGTTGCTGTTATTAGTATGAACAAACAGTTATTTGTGAGATAAATTGAGAACAAGAACAATAAAATATTTTATTTTACTTTCTGATATGGTTTGGCTGTGTACCCATGCAAATCTCATCTTGAATTGTGGCTTCCATAATTCCCACGTGTCATAGGAGGGACCCAGTGGGAGGTAACTGAATTGTGGGGGCGAATCTTTTCTGTGTTGTTCTCATGATAGTGAATAAGTCTTACAAGATCTGATGGTTTTATAAAGGGAGTTCCCCTGCACGTTCCCTCTTGCCTGCTGCCACGTAAGACATGACTTTGCTCTTCATTCTCCTTCTGCCATGATTGTGAGGCCTCCCCAGCCATGTGGAATTATGAGTTAATTAAACCTCTTTCCTTTATAAATTACCCAGTCTCCAATAGGTCTTTATTAGCAGTGTGAGAACAGACTAATACACCTTCATTTATTCATTTCTGACGCTCTTCCTTTACTTTTTTTTATCTAAATTTCTGATTTATATTTTTTCTTTGTCTCTGAATGAAGTTGTTGAATGAAGATTACACATTTTTTTCAAACTCAAATGGAACATTCACCAAAGCAGACTATATTTTGGACTATAAAACACACTTTAAAATTTTTAAAAGAATATAAATCATACAATGTCTGTTCTGAGGTAATAATGGAATTAAACTAGCAATCAATAACAGAAAGATAGATGTAAAATCACCAATTATTGGAGATTAAACAACACACTTCTAAATAACAAATGAGTCAAAGAAGATATTTCAAGAGAAATTTAAACATATTTTAACCAAATGAAAATTAAAATATAACATCAATATTTATGGGATGCAGCAACAGATGCTTGCAGGAAAATTTATAGCATTGAATTCACATATTTGAAAAGAAGAAAGACCTAAAATCAATTACCTAAACTTTCACCTTAGGAAACTAGAAAATGGGAGACCAAATTAAATTCAAAGTAAGCAGAAGAAAAGAAATTATAAAAATTAGAGGAGAAATAAATTAATTTGAAAATAAGAAATCAATAGAAAATACCACAAAACCAAAAGCTTTTCCTTTAGAAGATCAACAAAATCAATAAACCTCAAGCCAGGCTAAGAAAAAAAAAAAAAAAGGAAGAGACAAATTACTAAAATCAGAAATGAAAGAGGACATATTACTATAGACCATGGACGTTAAAAAGATAATAAGGAATATTGTGAACAAGCCTATGTCCACAAATTTGATTTGATGAAATAAACTAATTTCTTGAAAGACACAATCTTCCAAAAGTCACACAGGAAGAAACTGACAATCTGAATAGGCCTATATGTATTAAAAATTAGATCAATAATTAATGATTATTAACCTTCCAAAACTGAAAGTACCAGACAAAGATAGGTTAGCTGGTGAATTCTACCAATTCATCAGTTAATTCTACCATTTAAAGAATAAATTAGACCGATTATCTACAATCTGCCCTTCCAATGACAGAAGTAATGGGAATATTTTCTAACTCAATCTATGGGACTGGAATAATGCTGGCCCCATAGAATGAGTTAGAAAATATTCCCATTGTATTAATACTAAAATAAGACAATTACAAAAAAAAAAAAAAAAAAAAGCTATAGACAGTGGCTGTCATGAGCATAGATGCCAAAATCCTCCATAAAATATTAGCAAATAGAATCCAATCATGTGTGAAAAGAATTATGTACTATGACCAAGTGGAATTTATTCCAGGTATGCAAAGTTGGTTCGAAATTCAATAATCAATGTAATCCATCGCATCAATAGGCTGAAAATTACATAATCATATCAGAAGATGCAGAAAAAATAAAACATTTGACAGAATCCAATACCCATTCATGATAAAAACATTGAGTATACTAGGAATAGAGGGGAACTTCCATAATTTGATGAATCATCTACAAAAAACCAAGAGCTTATATCATACTCAATGGTGAGAAACTGAAAACTTTCCTGCTAAGATCAGGAATAAGGCAAGGATGTCTGCTCTCACAAGTATATTTTCAACATCATACTGGCTAGTACAACAAGAAAGAAAAACATCATCATACTAGGTAGTGCAATAAGACAAAAAAGGAGTGTAAAATGTATACAGACTGAGAAAGAAGATCTCAAACTGTATTTGTTCATAAACAACATGGTCATATATGTAGAATATCTAAATAGACAAAAGTTTTGAAAATCAAATTGACATTGAAACCACAGTCCACAGAAAGTGGGTAAAGCTATGTAGTCTGATCCTAACTGGGCTGACCGCCTCCTAAAATAAGTAGCCACAATAATAGAAATCCAGAAGATTTAACTAGGATCCAGAATCTCATGGTGTAATATTTAAAACACTTGGGATAAGATGTAAAATAGACATAACAGTTATCAGGAAAATCTAAACATCTTTTAAGAAAAAAGGAAATCCCTAGATACCAAACCCAAGATTATCCAAATATCAGAATTATCAAAAATTTTAACTTAGCTATTGTAACTATGGGGAAATAAACCTCTAGATTTATCAGTGCTCCTATAAAAAGTCCTAGCTTCTTGAGACTCTTAAAACATCCTAAAAATTAGATCTATAGTCATTTCCTTAATGAATTGCTCAGATCTTAAGGGAAAATAAAACTTTACTTTACCTGTCAAGGCCGAGTGTGTACAGTCCAGACTAGATCCCCGGTATAAACTCCCAAGGAGCTGGGGAGACTGGCTCACTATCTTCTTAGGTATTTACCTACTAAAAAAGATTAATTCCCAGGAGGTAGAAACATCTCCAGGTTGTAAAACTGGAGATGCACGGGGCTATCTGGCTCCTGGGGCTATTTTACTTATATATTAAATAATTAGAATTTTGATTAAAGACGCTATGTTTTTAAAGAGAGCCTTCAGGAAGGATGGCTGCCTCTTTCCCTTTTATAAGTGAGAAAATTCATTTTTTAACCTTCATTTATGGAGAATCTGGCTACTCATGTAGGAAAAATTGCCATTGGCTCTCATTGGGTCACAATAAGACCTAGGGTAATGGGGAAATGACACTCTTATTAAAAAAAAAAAAATATGTCTTTGACCCAGAACACCTCATTTTCACATTCAGGATAAAAGTAACAAAGATGAATAATAAAAACCAAATAATAACCATGGCCCAAGAAGAATGGGCAAAATCTCTTGGCATGAATGGAATAATAGACATTCTTGCAAATTAATAAAAGCTACAAAAAAAAAAACCCAAAATAATTTAAAAGAGAAAAGAGGGGAGAATGAAATGAGAAGAATAAAATAAGAGAATGAAAAAGAGAAGAGTCAAAAAGAATAATAATGAACTGGTAGACAGATATATAAATAATTAAATGTAAATTATCTGAAAACACTAAATGATAGAGATTGTCAGATTGGATAAACATAAAAACAAATACATGCTGTCCATATGATCTAAGTAGATGCTGTCTACAAGAAACCCATATGAAACATAATACAGACAGATTAAAATTGAAAAAATGGAAAAAGATCAATGACTCAAACATGATTCAAAGAAAAGAAAGACTATATGATTACCACAAACAGTATATTTCAGAATAAGGAAAATTACTATTCATTAAACAAATCAATGTATAAAAACAATAAATCATTGGAATCATGTAAAATTTGTCCCAGGAATGCACGACTAGTTCAACAGCTGAAAATTATTTAATGTAATTCACACAACACTGTTAAAAAGAAAAACCACGTTCTTATCAATAGAGGCAGAAAAAGCATTTGATAAAATTCAACATTAATTCATAATTAAAAATAACACTTCAGTAAATTAGAAATAAAAAAACATTTATTCTGTTTGATAAAGTATATATTTACAGAAATACCTACAGTTAGCTCCATTCTTGCCTTTACCCTAAGATCAGGAACAAGACAAGGGTGTCTGCTCTTGCCAGTCTTATTCAACATCCTACCTCAAGTTCTAGCCAGTTCCAAAGGCAAGAAAAAGATGTAAAAAACATTCAAATAGGAAAGAAAGTAATAAAAATGTTTTTATTCACATTTAGAGGTCCTAAAGACAGAAATATACAAAACTCGTGGCTTGAACACAGTAAGTTTGAAATAGCAATTTTTTTCCAATTAATACACAATCTCAATAAAAATTTATGTATGGGTTTGTTGTACCTATAGAAAATCTTATTCAAATGTGTATGTGGAATACCTAGAGGAACTAGTATAGCTACAACAAGATTGAAAAAAAGAGCAGATATGGAGGACTCACATTATTCAACTCTAAAATATACTACAAAGTTACAGTGTCAAGACAGTATAGTATTGGTAAAAACATAAACACATAGATCAATGAAATAGACAAGATATTCTAGAAACAGACCCACTCCAATATTATCACCTGATTTTTTTTTTTTTTTTTTTTTTTTTTTTTTTTTTTTTTGAGACGGAGTCTCGCTCTGTCGCCCAGGCTGGAGTGCAGTGGCCGGATCTCAGCTCACTGCAAGCTCCACCTCCCGGGTTCACGCCATTCTCCTGCCTCAGCCTCCCGAGTAGCTGGGACTACAGGCGCCCGCCACCTCGCCCGGCTAGTTTTTTGTATTTTTTTAGTAGTGAATTAGTAGAGACGGGGTTTCACCATGTTAGCCAGGATGGTCTCGATCTCCTGACCTCGTGATCCACCCGTCTCGGCCTCCCAAAGTGCTGGGATTACAGGCTTGAGCCACCGTGCCCGGCCTATCACCTAATTTTTGACAAAGATTCAAAGGCAATTCAACAGAGAAAGGGCAGTTTTTTTTTTTCAACAAATGATGCCGCAACAACTGGCATCCACTTAAAAAATTATGTATCAACCTACACCTTGCGCTATATTAAAAAACTAACTCAAATTTAAATTTAAAATGATATAAATTAAAACAATAAAACTAAATGTAAAACAAAACTATAAAACTCTTAGATAAAAACAAGAGAAAATCTCTGTGATGCTGAGTTAGGAAAGAGTTTTTATATACAATACCAAAATCATAATCTGTAAAAGAAAAAATGATAAATTAGACTTCATCAAAATGAAAACCATTTTTTTTTCTCTGTTATGGGCACTTCTAACAAAATAAAAATATCAGTCAGAAACTAGAAAAAAAATTTGCAAACTGCACATCAGATAAAGGACTTGGATATAGAATATATAAAGAACTTACAAAACTAAACAATAA
>NW_012104865.1:1468402-1470392 GCF_000951045.1 Mandrillus leucophaeus | reverse complement strand
GGATCTCAGCTCACTGCAAGCTCCACCTCCCGGGTTCACGCCATTCTCCTGCCTCAGCCTCCCGAGTAGCTGGGACTACAGACGCCCGCCACCTCGCCCGGCTAGTTTTTTGTATTTTTTTAGTAGTGAATTAGTAGAGACGGGGTTTCACCATGTTAGCCAGGATGGTCTCAATCTCCTGACCTCGTGATCTACCTGTCTCGGCCTCCCAAAGTGCTGGGATTACAGGCTTGAGCCACCGTGCCCGGCCTGTCACCTAATTTTTGACAAAGATTCAAAGGCAATTCAACAGAGAAAGGGCAGTTTTTTTTTCCAACAAATGATGCCACAACAACTGGCATCCACTTAAAAAATTATGTATCAACATACACCTTGCGCTATATTAAAAAACTAACAAATTTAAATTTAAAATGTTATAAATTAAAACAATAAAACTAAATGTAAAACATAAAACTATAAAACTCTTAGAGGAAAACAAGAGAAAATCTTTGTGATGCTGAGTTAGGAAAGAGTTTTCATATACAATACCAAAATCATAATCTGTAAAAGAAAAAATGATAAATTAGACTTCATCAAAATGATAACCATTTTTTTTTCTCTGTTATAGGCACTTCTAACAAAATAAAAAGATCAGTCAGAAACTAGAAAAAAAATTTGCAAACTGCACATCAGATAAAGGACTTGGATATAGAATATATAAAGAACTTACAAAACTAAACAATAAAAAACAATCCAAATAAAAAAGAAAATGGGCTGAAGATTTTAACAACTATCTCATCAAAAAAGATATATGGATGGCAAATAAGCTTGTGAAAACATGCCCAATATCATTAGTTTTTACGGAAATGCAAATCACATGCACAATGAGATATTATTACACACCTAGTAGAATGGTTTAATCAAGAGTAATGACACTACCAAGTTCTAGAAAGAACGGGGAAAATTATAAACCCTTAAATATTGCTGGTGGCTAGGTAAAATAGCACAGTAACATGGGAAAACACTTTGGTGGTTTCTCACAACCTTAAACATACATTTAACATATAACCCAGAAAACTCACTTAGGTATTTATCATAGAGAAATAAAACATTCTTTACACAAACACCTGTATTTGAATGTGTATAACAGCCCTATTTATAACTGCTCCAAACTAGAGATAACCCATTTGTCCTTTAATGGATGAATGGATACATAAACTTGTTAGTATAGCCACACGATGGAATTCTATACAACAACATAAAAAGGCAAATTCGTAATAAATGCAACAACTTGGAAGGATCTAAAATATATTTTCCTAAATGAAATAACCCAGTCTCAAAGGTTACAACACTCTATAATCTATTTATATAAAATTGGAGAGAAGGTTAAAACATAGGAACGGAGACAAAAACAAGGGTTACGAGAGTCAGAATACGAAGGTGACATTGTGAGAGAATTCTTTGACAGTGTTGAAATTGTATCCTTTCTCTGGTGATGGTTACAAGAAACTATATTAGTATAAATACTCACAGTATTGTATAACAATAATGTAGATTTTACTCCATAGGAGTAAGTTTTTAAAACATTTTTAAAAACCTCTTCTGGAGATTTTACGTGACTTACATTGGAAGAAAATTCTCAGGATTTAAGAGTACAATAAAATGTTTAATCCCACACCACTTAAAGACCGTATGCAAACCTGATGATTAAACATGAGTAAATCAAGAAGCTAGAGACATTCAAGTAGTAAGTATTAAGAGACAAATGTACACAGGCTCTCCCATAAAGAAAAAGAAATATGTAAGTGTTTAAAACTCTTCACTACCACCCAGGGATGTGGGAGTGTAGGGAATAGGAATATGTAAAAGAGAGAAAGTGAGGTGAGAGAGATACAAGAGTAACCTAGCCTCTGCTGCAAATGAAGGGTGTGGTAATTTTCCAAGTGAAATAATCTCAATATTGTCTTCAGTGCAGTTCTGTGTCTAAACACTACGTGGAATAGAATACCAA
>NW_012104865.1:1453871-1468352 GCF_000951045.1 Mandrillus leucophaeus | reverse complement strand
TATAACCCAGAAAACTCACTTAGGTATTTATCATAGAGAAATAAAACATTCTTTACACAAACACCTGTATTTGAATGTGTATAACAGCCCTATTTATAACTGCTCCAAACTAGAGATAACCCATTTGTCCTTTAATGGATGAATGGATACATAAACTTGTTAGTATAGCCACACGATGGAATTCTATACAACAACATAAAAAGGCAAATTCGTAATAAATGCAACAACTTGGAAGGATCTAAAATATATTTTCCTAAATGAAATAACCCAGTCTCAAAGGTTACAACACTGTATAATCTATTTATATAAAATTGGAGAGAAGGTTAAAACATAGGAACGGAGACAAAAACAAGGGTTACGAGAGTCAGAATACGAAGGTGACATTGTGAGAGAATTCTTTGACAGTGTTGAAATTGTATCCTTTCTCTGGTGATGGTTACAAGAAACTATATTAGTATAAATACTCACAGTATTGTATAACAATAATGTAGATTTTACTCCATAGGAGTAAGTTTTTAAAACATTTTTAAAAACCTCTTCTGGAGATTTTACGTGACTTACATGGGAAGAAAATTCTCAGGATTTAAGAGTACAATAAAATGTTTAATCCCACACCACTTAAAGACCGTATGCAAACCTGATGATTAAACATGAGTAAATCAAGAAGCTAGAGACATTCAAGTAGTAAGTATTAAGAGACAAATGTACACAGGCTCTCCCATAAAGAAAAAGAAATATGTAAGTGTTTAAAACTCTTCACTACCACCCAGGGATGTGGGAGTGTAGGGAATAGGAATATGTAAAAGAGAGAAAGTGAGGTGAGAGAGATACAAGAGTAACCTAGCCCCTGCTGCAAATGAAGGGTGTGGTAATTTTCCAAGTGAAATAATCTCAATATTGTCTTCAGTGCAGTTCTGTGTCTAAACGCTACTTGGAATAGAATACCAATATTCATCAATACCTCTTCAATGGCACCTGCAGAAATTCTGTGACCTGCAACATTTATTACATCGTCCATTCGAGACATAACATACACATAGCCTTCTTCATCCATGTAACCAGCATCCATGGTATCATAATATCCCTGAAAACAAGAAAAAATAATATTTGATTAGCGTGTACCATGAAGTAATGTAATCATTTTAAACTTTGTAAAATATACAATGTAATAGAAATGGATTTACTGTGAACTTTTGCTATTTTTCATAACTAGACTAGGAAATTACGCTACTTTTTATCTGGAAACTGTGCTAGAATCTCTTTGCTCCTTTAACAGCCAAGAATAAGAAGTGTTTTTAGAAATGTTTAAGTGTTTGAATATAGAGTTGTAAAGTTTATGAATCCGATTTCTTTTTTTAATGGAGAAGTAATAGCTTAATACTAATTCTAATATACTTTGATATTGCAAAGTAATTCTTTGATACATTTCTTCTTTAATTGTATTAACTTTAAAAAGCTTTAAAGCTCCCAGTGAATAATTTCCCAATACAGCACTAGTTTATTAATATAGGTTAGGATTGGACTCAAGCTTCATTGAACTTTAATAGTAAGTATGAAATTTAATTTTTGGTCACTCAAAGTAAAACATTGTTGCTGGTCTAGAAATGACAGTAGAATAAGAATAATAAAGAATAAGAAGTAGAAAAAATAAATATTATTTTTCCTTATGCTTCTGAGTTATTTTGATACCTATGTTTATGAGCATGGACTTTAGTACAAATCCTGGAAAGCCACTATTGTGTTTCTTAGACTTTCTGAGACTCAGTATTCTCATCTGTTAAATGGGAAAATGAGCTCTGCCTTCTAAGGCTTCTGTGAAGCACACATGAAACAGTGTATATAAGTGAAAGAGGACAGACTCTGGCACATCATGAGCTCTCATTAATTTTACTGCAATTAATACTTTTATTAATATTAGAGAGGCAACCTAGAGTAGTAGTTAAGAGTATGAACTCTCAAGCCTGACTATTTTGGTTCGTCTCAGTTCCATCACTTCTCACTTATGTGAACTCATGGGAAATTACTCAACCCTTCTGTGCTGTTATTAATTCCTCAAATAATAGGTTTGAGATGAGGTAAAAAGACAGAGTACAGAGTCACTTCACATAGTGTGGTCATAAACAGGGGCTTTGAGGGAGCTTTTAGTGTTAAAGGTGATCATGTCAATACCACATGCACATATCGTTTGCCATTGCCAGGCTATAATCAATGATCTCACCACCTGCACTCTGATGATTAACTATGGCCCATCATGCAGATAGATTGGGCTTACTGGAGTCAACTACACTGACAAATCTTCCCTGCCACACTCTATCAGGGGATGTTTAATCTTAGCTATTGAGGTCATTCAATGCTGCAATTTCTTCCTAAAGAAAGTTATTTTAATTCTTGTCATTTGTCTGGTTGATTAGGTTATCTTTCCTTCACTAACAAATAATAAAGATAAAATGCTAAATACTTTGGCAAAATTTTAGTGAAATTCTGTTCATTCAGAATTTTACTTAGTGAAAAATGAGAACCAGGTGTCCCTGTTGGGGTTAGGCAGTGGGGGAGGGGGGTGTAAGTAGAGGGACAACCGAAAGATGATGTGAGCAGACCCTGATGTGTTTTATTAATGAAGTGCTGTTATAAACATAACACACATCACCACGGCATGGAGTAACAGGTTTCACATGATGACAGAATGTGAAACAGGAAGGCACTTTTTGTTATCCAGGACGCTGGGTGTTGGGCTTTGAGTACACTGTTTCTGTCCTGTATCTGTATTTTTAAAATAAGATTTAAAAATAAAGCGCACAGAGAACATTCAAGAAATGGTGTCAAAAATAAAGAAATGGAAAAATACAACTTCTGGGCAAGCTGAATGGAATTTGCTCATATAACCAACAAGAGGTTAAAGGGTCTTAATGACATTATATAATTCTGATTTGTTACTCTCTGTCTGTTGATACAGAGGAAGCAAGTAGAGGAAACAATATAGAAAGTCCAAACGACATTTTTATGTAACAAATAATGTCCTGATGTCCTGACACTGAGGACTATTAAATTCTAGGAAAAGCTGCTAAGAAAAATCAAGAAATGTCTATGTCTAGAGACTGACAATAAGTATAAAATTGACTTATTTAGATAATTATGAGTTGGGCATTCTTATCCCTGGGAGCTGGAAACTGGTCCAGATAACCTTTAAAAGTTTCTTTTTGATCTATGATTCTAGGAGCAAGTTTCTCAATTTAATAGGCAAGAATTATAGAAAAGTACATAAGAAGATAAAAAAAGCATATTAAAGTTCTTACAGGAAATTTTTCAAAGTATAAATGCTTGAATGCTTCCTGATTCTTCCAGAGTCCTGAAAAAGCCCCAGGTGGCAATGGCAACCTTATATAAAAACAGAGCAGTTAAAATTATGATGAAAGTGATAATAAAGACAGGTTGATTAGAACTATTATTTTTCTAGTGTGATGGATAATTACAATTCAAATCCCACATTGAAATATAACCCCTAAATCTGCTGGATAGCTCATGTCTAACTGAAGTTTATGTAGCTGACCATTGTACAGCAGAATTGTTGAAGAATGACTTTAGTCTCTGGAAAGTGCACAAAAGGCACAAATATGTGGAATTCAAATAACTATTAGCAATAATCATTGTTTCAATGAAAAACATAGTATCTGCAAAGAAAGAACCAAAAAACGTGTCATTGAATTACTTTCTTAGAAAACTATTCTTTCACCATTGAAAAGTTAATTTATTTTTTGAAGTATCAACATACTGTCATCTTTGCCTGTCTCTTTGTGTAACAGAATATTCTAATTAAGCACTCAGTGTACAAACTTATCTTCATAATCAATATGCCTCCCTCCGCTGGGAATTCTCTCTTACTGCTTCCTCCTCCTTTTTCTTTTCGTGATCATCCAGAACTATGTGATTTCTCACTTCTATAAACACATGGAAATGCTTCAGCATAGAAAATACACAGAACTATGTATCTTTTGTTTTCAACAAATTTCCTCCTTATACTTCTTTCATTTATAGTGTCAAACAGGTGTTATATGCATGGCTAGGGCTTAACCTCTATCTATCTATTTATCTATCTATGTTTACAAAAATAAATGAAATGCTCATATTTTTTCCTTGTAGGAAGTGCCTACTAACAAAGACAACCACTCAAATTGCTTTCTGAACACAGAAACCTTTTAGATACTCTAGTTTGAAATTTTCAATACTGTAAAACGTAGGGGCTTTCAAAACCTACCCTCCCATATTTACACAATAAAAAAAAACACTAAATGGAGTTGTAAATTCATAGTTCTGATGCTGAGAAAATTGAAAATGAAGTACAGATGGCTAGTGTCCATGTAAGACGACATCACACGTTCTCCACAAGCAGGATTTTCGGGTCTGACAGTACAAAAGAAAGCAGTGTGGTCACATGACCCCACCTCAACTTTAGAACTTCATGGCACTGAATTTTACTCTCACATTCTGTCAGGAACAAAATGCTGTTACAAGTGGAGGCAGCTGCCTATGCCTCCTTGAGCAGCCCAGTAGACACTGCCCATTTGTATAATGTCCAGCCTCCCAGTAGTGATTCAGGGGAGGAGTTCTCCCTTGCTAGATGCTCTTTATTTAAAATTATTTTAAGGCAGAGGAAATATACTATGTCAGCATTTCTGGACTTCATGTAATTACATAAAATGCACATGAGGGTATTTTGTACTCTGTAAAATAATCCAAAGAAATGCTGTTGTATTGTTGCTATTGCTGTTGTGATTATTACTGTTTGCTAAATCCATATGAAGGCAATAGGTTGCAGCCAATAATCCCTCCAGTTTCTTTTAACTGAGCTTATTATGTAAATACTTGTAAATAACCATATAGATAACAGCACTTCATTAGTTTGTTTTAATTGTTACTATTTTACAGAAAAGTGTAAAATCATTGATTTTTAAGCACTGAAATAAAATAAGACTATAACAAATACTAAAAATCAATTTAGCAGCACTTTCAGGATGCTGAAGGTGAAAAAGTGAAGAGGACCTTAGGAAAAAAAGTGGCAAATCACATGCCAATATGGGCAAAGAGAAATAACATTAGTGAGTGAAGCAATTGTATGTAAAATAAATGATAATAAACCTGATGAAGTTGCATTCTGCTTGCATATTAAATAAGAGACAATTTTCAGTTGCTCCCAAGAAATATATAATGATATACAGGGTTTTTCTGTATTTCATAGTGCCATTTTTGACGTATACATGGGTATTGGAAATTATTGCTCTACTATACTAAAGAAGAAGTATCTGTGATAATCAATGGCAGCTGACATTTATGATGGATTGAGGGCAATAGAGAGTGGTGGAGTCTGAAGCAAATTACAGTGTATATGCCAGGTACAATGGGAACAGCTGTTTCTTAGTTCCACCTGATTGCTGATCCAAATTTCTGAACATGTAATATTGCCCATGATGAGAGCTATGCATATCAAAAAATACATATTAAACAGGCATTTTTTCCCATTTTATCTACCCCAAATCAAATATTTTGGTCCATCAGCATCCACACACTATCTGCTCACAGCAGAGACTTCTACCTGTTCGCAACCATAACCTAAATGAGTTAGTATTTAGTGCTTTTTGCAAGAGCTGAGTGTCCTGGAAGCCTAGTATGTACCTAATCCAGAGTGTATAGATAGGACCAAGAGGATTGCATTTTACAGAAAGAATATTACTAGAGAGAAAGAGAAAATCTCATACTTTCCAGAAGCCAATTATGTTTGCAACTTCTATTTTTAAAAGAAGATGCCCTGCTAACCTGTATTTCCTCTTGCCTCATGAGAAAAAATACAGTGCTAGCAATTTGTAACAGATAGAGTATATTCTTTTTTCTTTTTTTTTAAAGTGATATTCTTATTATTTTTTCTTTTTTATTTATGTTTTTATTATACTTTACGTTCTAGGGTACATGTGCACAACGTGCAGGTTTGTTACATATGTATACATGTGCCATGTTGGTGTGCTACACCCATTAACTCGTCATTTACATTAGGTATTTCTCCTAATACTATCTCTCCCCCCTTCCCCCACCCCACAACAGGCCCCGGTGTGTGATGTTCCCCTTCCTGTGTCCAAGTGATCTCATTGTTCAATTCCCACCTATGAGTGAGAACATGCAGTGTTTGGTTTTCAGTTCTTGTGATAGTTTGCTGAGAATGATGGTTTCCAGCTGCATCCATGTCCCTACAAAGGACATGAACTCCTCCTTTCTTATGGATGCATGGGATTCCATGGTGTATATGTGCCACATTTTCTTAATCCAGTCTGTCATTGATGGACATTTGGGTTGGTTTCAAGTCTTTGCTATTGTGAATAGTGCCGCAATAAACATACATGTGTATGTGTCTTTATAGCAGCATGATTTATAATCCTTGGGTATATCCCCAGTGATGGGATGGCTGGGTCAAATGGTATTTCTAGTTCTAGATCCTTGAGGAATCACCACACTGTCTTCCACAATGGTTCAACTAGTTTACAGTCCCACCAACAGTGTAAAAGTGTTCCTGTTTCTCCACATCCTCTCCAGCACCTCTTGTTTCCTGACTTTAATGATCGCCATTTAACTGGTATGAGATGGTATCTCATTGTGGTTTTGATTTGCATTTCTCTGATGGCCGGTGATAATGAGCATTTTTTCATGCGTCTGTTGGCTGCATAAATGTCTTCTTTTGAGAAGTGTCTGTTCATATCCTTTGTCCACTTTTTGATAGGGTTGTTTGTTTTTTTCTTGTAAATTTGAGTTCTTTGTATATTCTTATAATTAATTGATGACTACAGGATGAAAGCATAGGTAGCCATCTCCCAGAAAAAAATAAGCCTTAAGGACACAGGCTTCCAGAGCTATTGCACAAAACTTTAAATATCTGCACAAAATTCCTGAAGAACAAGGACAATACACATTTTCATACCATCTCTCATTCTTACAAGAAAGGTCTGAGTAACTTTATATATACCTGTAGACCCTGGGAATTAAGAATAACACACTATGGGATGCATGAACACTGAGGACTCTTTGAACCCCCTGAAATTTAATGTAAAACTTGACTGTATGTTTCCCAGGAGAATGTCTTTGGCTTTCATCCAATTATTGGAAGGTTGGTATCAATCACCAAATATTAAAACCCCTGCTCAATGAAAAGCCTAAGCTAAAATGTACTTCAGCGGTAAAAATAGGTCATCCTAATCATATTGAAAAGTATCTTTAATCTTAATTATTAAGAACAGAAAATCTCAGCTCTTCACTTTCTCTCTGGAATTAAAGCCACCCTTATAGAGGGACGTCATATGTCTAGCTGGTTCCCCTTGGATTACAGAGGTGATTGCTATTAAATATGACACATGGTGCTGGGAAATGGCAGCAAAGAGAAAAAGAAAAAGAGTGAGAAGTGGGGGAAGAAGTAAAAGAGATAAAATGAGAATGAGGCCCCAGAATAGTGAAAGGATAAAAGCACGTGATGGTATCATTCAAATCATCCTGAAGAGGCATCTAACAAAGAATTCAATTTATGCAATATGTGGCAGACATTTCGTACAAAAGAAAACATGAGAGAGGAGTGAGCTCAAAGAATGTGACATGCAGAAAGTGATCTATGATTTCAATCTTGAAGAATACGTTCAGGAAGCTGAGAAAGGAATAAGAAGGAAAGACACTTCATGCTGTGTGACCAACATATCTAAACCCTTCCTTCCCTTTCATGTGTTTCTTTGTTTCATTCATTCTTTCCATTCAGTCAGTTAATCAGCAAATAGATACTGATTTCTTAAAATATGTAAGGTATAGCAATAAGGGCTTAAAAAATGAAGTGAATAATGAGTGCACAAGTATAAATGGTCTGCTCAATCTAATCAACACTTACAGTGCATGTGCGTGCGTGTGTGTGTGTGTGTGTGTGTGTGTATAAATAGTCCTCGGCATTATGAATAGGTGTGATGGTTAATTCTATGCAACAATTTAGCTTGGCCAGGGTACCCAGATATTTGATCAAGCATTCTAGGTGTTTCTGCGAAGGTATTTTTTTTTAGATGAAATTAACATTTAAATCAGTAGATTTACAGTAAATCAGATTATCCTCCATAATGTGAATGGTCCTCATCCAATCAGTTGAAGTCCTTCATAGAAAAAAAAAGTCTGACCTCCCAGGAGGAAGAGGGAATTCTGCCTTCAGACTCAAACTACAACTTTTCCTGGGTCTTCAGCCTGCTGGCCTGTCCTGCAAATTTTATACTTGCTAGCCTTCACAACTGCATGAGCTAATTCCTTAAAACAAATATTTCTCCCTCTCTCTATATATGTGTGTGTGTGTGTATATATGTGTTTATGTATATATGTGTGTGTGTGTGTGTGTTGGGGGGTGTGTGTACATCCTATTGGTTCTATTTCTTCAGAGAACCCTGACTAGTACAATAGGACATGTTAAAGTCAAGTTACCAAAGGTGTTTTAAAAACTAAAGATGTAGTTGGATCTTTGTTCTAAGAAGAGTGCTAAAGCAGGTGTGATGAACTGGATAACGAGAAGCCACAGTAAGAGGATGAAAATTAAATGTGAGGGTTGAAGAAAATAGAAAAATCAAAGTTGACTCTTAAAGTTTCTATAGAAAATTTCTATTCTAGATGGAAATAGAAAGTTTCTATTCCAGATCAATAGTGATGCCAACACAAAGAGCGCAATGTAGTAAAAGCAGTATTTTCAGGAGTGGTGGAATGTTGGGATTTGTACAAGTAGAGAGGTGACAGATAATTTGTTTAGATACTGAATTTTAGCAATGTGTGGCATCACAAATGGAGCTATCAAGTAATATGTCAATAAATATATGTCTGAAATCAGAAGGGAGATGAGCCTGGGTGGACATATTGATATGCTCACCATGTATAGCTAGGTAATTACAGAAATCTTAGAAATTGATGAGATGATTCACAGAGAGAGTATAAAAGAAGAATGTAGCTCTACGGCTACATATCAGTGTTAAAGAAATATCAAAGAAGAAAACTCCACTGAGAAAAAAAAGAAAAGAAGATCAGAGATATTATGAGAGCCAGGGGAAAGTAGTATCTAAGAAGCCACTAGAATACAGTTTTAATAATGACCGAGTATGAAACGAGGTTAAATGAAGTGTAAACTTTGTTTGAAAGCAGATGCAACAGTGATCATGGAACTTAGCAATTAAGATGTGCATTTTCTCACAATTGTCATTTCAATGGAGTGGGGAAAGCAACAGCTGGAGTGATTAAGAAATAAACAGGAAGTAAGTAGGCATGGTAAGTTTAGACCATACTTTTTAAAATTTGTGGGTGATTGGAAGGAGACGTATATGTCAGTGGTTTAATGCACAAAGGCAGGTTTATTTAATATGAGGAAGATTTGAGTGGAAGTAGCCAGTGGAGAGAGAAAAGATGGAGATTTGAACAGTAGTGAAGAAAACACCAGAGGAATTATTCGATGGCCTTGTTTATTTATTCATTTATTTATGCGTTAACACAAACATTCATTTTCTTCCTTTGGTCAATATTTGTTAGGTGTTTGGTATTCCTCATGCACCGTGTTACACATTAACGACCCAAGGATATAAACTATGATCACAGACACATGGAGATCCTAGCACTTTGTGAACTACAAGAAAAAGAAATTTAGTATTTTTAGAATACAGATAGGGAGGATAGTGAATGATGTCTACTCCATTAAGTTAATGAAATGACATCAAATGCAACCACTCAAGTGTTCGTCAGGTGAACTTTACAGAAGGTGGTTAAACTCCGCCTTGCCAGTAGTGCTTAGAAGATAAGTTTTTATCCCCATCCAAGGTGTGGACCTGCAGGAAATAGCATGTGTGTTTGTCCTAAGTTGAGATGCTCTCAGAAAACTACTTCATCATTCACAAGTCTGACTGAGGATCAGACTGAAAAGCAAGATATGAAATTGCAATTGGTAATTGATAGGATAAGATAAGCACATGCTTTCTGTTCCTCACTAACACAATGTGGTGTCTTAAAAAATCAGATGTGGTAATTTGAATATTGAGAAAAATCTCTAAAGAAAGACTCATAAAGGAAGACATACGATATTCCTAAAGAAAAGGGGAATAGAAAAAAGGATTCAGAATTGGAATCATTTGTTTTCAATAGACACACATACAGAAACACACGCGCACACACACACACACACAAAGTAGTTCCCCTTTATCTACATGGAATATGGTCCAAGACTCTCAGTGGGTGCCTGAAACCATGGTAGTACTGAACCCTACATATAATAAGGTTTTTCCTATACATACATAGCTATGATAAAGTTTAATTTATAAATTAGGCACAGCCATCCCATTACTGGGTATATACCCAAAGGATTATAAATCATGCTGCTATAAAGACACATGTACACGTATGTTTATTGCGGCACTATTCACAATAGCAAAGACTTGGAATCAACCCAAATGTCCATCAGTGACAGACTGGATTAAGAAAATGTGGCACATATACACCATGGAATACTATGCAGTCATAAAAAAGGATGAGTTTGTGTCCTTTGTAGGGACATGGATGCAGCTGGAAACCATCATTCTTAGCAAACTATCACAAGAACAGAAAACCAAACACCGCATGTTCTCACTCATAGGTGGGAACTGAACAATGAGATCACCTGGACTCGGGAAGGGGAACATCACACACCGGGGCCTATCAAAGGGAGGGGGGAGGGGGGAGGGATTGCATTGGGAGTTATACCTTATGTAAATGACGAGTTGATGGGTGCTGACGAGTTGATGGGTGCAGCACACCAACATGGCACAAGTATACATATGTAACAAACCTGCACGTTATGCACATGTACCCTACAACTTAAAGTATAATAATAATTTAAAAAAACACAAAATAAATTAGGCACAGTAAGAGAAGAACAGCGACAACTAATAACAAAATAGAACACTTAGAACAATATGCCAACATGACTACTATTGTGCTTTAGGGTCATTGTTAAGTAAAATAAAGGTTGGTTGCACACAAGCACTGTAACACCTAGACAGCCAATCTGATAACCAAGATGGATACTAAGTGACTAAAGGACAGTAGCGTAGACAACATGGATGCACTGGACAAAGGGCTGATTCACATCCTGGCAGGACTAAGCAGGACAATAAAAGAATTCATCACCTACTCAGAATGGTGTGCAATTTAAAACACGTGAATTATGTATTTCTGAAATCTTCCATTTAATAACTTTGGACTGTGGTCGACCACAGGTAACTGAAACTGTGCAAAGTGAAACTATGGATAATAGGGACTGCTCCATGTGCATACATACATACATGTATTTACATATATATGTGTAAACATGTGATAAGAAAATGTGATCAATGAAAGAAAACATGGGAAAAGAAGCAATGAGGTCCAGATAGATATTAGGTGCATATGAGCTACAGCAGAATTTTTCTTTTTTTTCAGTATTTCAAATGAACACCTTTCTTCTTATTATTAAGGATTATTACACATTAAGTGAAGGTCTTCCTTCTGGAACAATGGGGTGCACTGGAGCTCTTTTTCTAAAGTTATAGAAAAAGAATTTTTTTCTGTAGTTACAAGAATGTAAAAATGTGTTGGATTGGCAGCAGGAAGGGAAAGATGCAAAAATACTAAGAAATGAACTAGTTGATACCTATACTCATCCCTCAAATGTGAAAGCAAATGCCACCACCTCGTGATACCTTCCCCAACTCTGCCAAGCAGAGTGAAAGAGGGAGTTTTGGTACAACTCATCCAATTATGAATTGAGAGTCCTCTTAGATAATTCTCTTTCCTAAAAGACCGTTCTGAAGGGGAAAGGTGAATAAGTGAAGCAGCAGAGACAGTCACGTGGGAAGAGAAGAATTAGAGTTCTGAGAAATCCTTAAATAGCTAGGGCAGGACAAAGGATGTCCATCACCCTAGAAGATAACACATTCCTGGCCAATCTGAAATATTACACTCCTAGATGCCTCCTATCCTAGATAAAAAATGGTCTATTTTTCACTGCTCCATCTGGAATTTCCATGGCAATAGAAATAAATTGAAGCCTGTTCCCTAGAGAGATCTGGGTTAAATTCCAACTTTGCACTATCAGTATTTCCTATGGGGTCCTTAGAATTTTCTCGAGATTTTCATATGAAGTTACTTTTTATCTCCCCAGAAGAGATTGACCATAATTTATTTCCCTCGGCGCAGACAAAAGACTGGGCAATAATGTGAGTTCTAGCTGTGAAACTATTAATGTTGCATACTTTGTCATGTCTAGAATGAGGAGGATAATGTTTGCCTATTGCCTAACTCATAGTGTTGTTAAAAGGCTAATAAAATATCACAGTCAAAACGGTATATGAGATTTAGAAAGGAACAGGATTATAATTATGTGACATGCTTAGTTATACTCAAAGGATACCCTGATGAAAAGAAAGCTTCCCTGACTCTTTCCCAAGATGGCAACACAGTGACCGAATCATTCATATGAAGCTGTAAATATGTGAATAGGTGTCGTTAACCATATCTGAAGAATGAGAAATTGGCAGGCACTAAAGTAAAAGCCACCCGGACAATTCCATACAACTCCCTCACACCCCACTATGGCTTGCAGGATACAGCACAGGGTGAACAGGCCACACTTCCAATAGCAACAATGGATCTGGTCAGAGAAAAATGTTTGTCCATCAGAGAGAAAGAGCCAGAGACCTACGGCTTTAATAACAATGAGCACTGTGCTAGGAAGAAAGGCAATTGCAGTTAAAATTTTCTTTCATGCCCTACTGTCTGTTGCCTGGAAATTACTGACTCATAGTTTTATTTCTGCACTTTGGAGCTCTGGATGCAATTCCACGAACACCTTCTAAAACTGATGAGTATTTTGTATTCATAGGAATTCAGATCCCATAACTTTCTTACTAAATTAACTGCCTGGAGTAGGTTTCCAAATCAAAAGAATTTTCTAACGTTCATGTGGACATGAAATTCTCTCTTCTACTAGAAAGATAAATTCTATGAATGTAAGTAATCTAATAAAACACTAAAATTGCAGGATTCCTTTTTATTATATCCTAAGGCCTATAGTAGTTTAGGAGTTGCTAAAATGGCCAACTTCTAGTCAAGGGGTCCCCAGGAGAACAAAGCAGTGCTTTTCAGAATGTCATAAAAAAGAATGTAGAAAAATCTAGGTGGATCAAAAGGTTTTTTGGTTTTTGTTTACTTGTTTGTTTGTTTCCACATATTACTATTTCTAAATCTGAACCTACACAATGAGTCTTAAGATCTATAATGTGAAATGTTATAGATGTTAAACATAAAAACATCCTACTCATACTGCAGGCAGCCATTGGGATATGTGAATCCTTTTCAGGTTGATAAGTTAGATTGAAATGGCTGCTGGCAATGTGGGTTTCAAAAGGAAATTCTTGCTCTCATAGATAAAATGAGTTCCTGAAAAAAGATTTCAAAATCTGTTTTGTTACAGAGAGAACAGGAGAGAGATAAATCTTGGTGGTAACCTTTGTTTTCTGATTGTTTCTACCTTACCTTTCTAATACAAAAAGATTTATAATATATTCAAATATCTAGTTTCACTGTTAACCTAAGACAGGAATTAAATCTACTGTTTGTCATAACATATTACATCATCAACTAATGTATAATGAAATCTCAGAACCCCAGATCTGTACAATAAAATTCTTTTAGGAATACAGAGGGAAAAATATAATTGTGAATTGGTGACAATCTAAACCATAGAATGCTTTAAGGCAATAGTTGTTAGTTTTAAGTATTTGAAATACCACTAATGGCTATAAGAAAAAAATTACAGTTTACGTGGGACACTGCTATATTTTATTATCTCTGAATGGATGTGGGGTGAAGCAGCCCATAATTAGAGTGACAAAACCCATGAGGAGTTTAAAACTGTGCTGGCATCAAATGCCACCTCTGAGATCTTGCAAAAGGTTGTTTTATGAAATAGATGACTCACAAAGTTAGGAGGTTATATAAAAATGTATGCTGCTAAAGTGCTTTGAAAAGCTTTCAAAAAACATTTTATTCCCTAAGCAAGCTAAACATCCACCCACAAACATGTTCAAATTATTAATTTCTTTAGCAGCCCTTCCCTTCTTCCCTTGCTGCTTTTCCCTTGAACAGGTCAAATTTGAATTAAGTGTATGTTACTACAGATTCCAGCTCAGAGAACTGTGAATACAAATGGTATGTTCAATATTTAATTTTTTTCATTTTGTTGGATATGTTGTTTTAAAATGGAAACTTTTAACAAAGTAATATAGTGCTTACATGTTTACTGATAAGAGCATGAGAAGAATTACATCATAACTTGTATGCTTTCTATTAGCTTTCTATATAGTTAAAATATCTTTACCTGAAGAAACATCCTCTTTTTAAACCACCATTTTTCATATAATTTTCATTGAATTTAAAATA
>NW_012104865.1:1413815-1452376 GCF_000951045.1 Mandrillus leucophaeus | reverse complement strand
TTATATTCAACCCACAAAACTCTAGCTTAAGAAAGTAATATTTTAATTCCTGTGAGACCATGAACATATATAAATTAAAATATCTTAGAAAAAAAAAGAGCACATGTATTTGATTCTTAACAACATCAAACATTTTCCTTCAGAATATCCCTTAAATGAAGACATCATATTTCAAACGTGTGGTAATTTCACCTCTATGTCTATGTCCACTAAATATATCCTTGTAATCTATTAGAACCATTAAAAATATGTTCAGCTTTTTAAAAAGTAAAGGAAATGAAGTTTTCAAACTTACCAAAAATTATTATACGCAACAAAAATAAAAGACTTACAAGCACCAAAAACCCTTTATTCTGATTTAAAGCTTAATATCCAGTTAGGAACTTTAAATTAGGTCAATTTAATCCTCCCAAATATTATCTCAGTACTTTCTGTGCTGTCCTGATAAAATCCTAAAAGAGTTTAGGAGATTAAAGCTTGTATCCACATTCAGTAACCCTTGGTGCAAACTAAATATGAAGATAAGTCATCATCTTCTAGGCTTTAATAGATTATGTATGTGGCCCCTCATTCATCCAGGTAATTCTACCTTAAGCAGCTATGAGAAGAGAAGATTGTTGCTCTCAGAAAAAAAAAAAAATTAATCGTTCCCTTCTTTGTGTTCCTGAAGCACTTTGTTTTAAAATTCTGTATTGACAGTTAGGAGAAGTACCTGTATCTCATTAGATTGTGAGTTCATGAAGGCCATGGCTAATTTATCTTTGTTTCCCTAAATCCCAGTACAATGGCCAAATCACTATATGCCCCTGGGCACATTCTGTTACCCATTCAGTTTCCCTGTCTATGAAATGGGAGAAGTTTCTTTGTCATAGCGCTTATGCAAGAAGTATTTTTAAAATGTATACAAAGTGACAGGCTTGCATAAGGTACTCAATAAATGTGTCACATTAAATTAAATGTTTTTATACAAAAAGGATTTTCTTTTCTTTCCTAAAAGGATCCTGCCATTTTTATTACTATACTATTTAATCTTACATTAAGATTTTAATTTCTAAACAATCACAAAACGTAAAATTTATCAGTCATAAAGTCACTGGTTCATTGGTTATAAATGTTTAACCTATACTGTCTGCAAGCCAGTGCCTTCAGACAATGAGAAACTTCTGTATTAAAGTTACATGAGGGAAAAAAGCGTAACTATTTCTTACAACTAGATAGAAAAATGGTACTGAAATACTAACAGAGAAATGTGTTTAACATCTTCCACCATCAGAAACCCCTAAAAATGTCTCAACATAAAAACATTTTTTTTTCTGATAAAAGGAGAAGAGATGACAGACTGTTCAAACAGAGGATTTCACTAAATCTGGGTTCACCATTCCAGGGCTGGAGAAGTCACTGACTTCACAGAATATCTATTTCTGCCCCGAATAATAATAATAATAATAAAATCTGAAGTGTCTTTTTATAAATGTATCTGCTAGGTTAAACCAAATGATCCATGCTTTTGTAACTAGTCATTGTCCTAGAAGGAAAATCCAATATTTTTATGTTAGAGAAGCAAAAGACAAATCTCTGAATTTTGTAGTTTACATACAAATAAGAAACATATGTCAGGAATCATATTTTGTCTCCCAAAGCTGGGTTTTCTTCATAGTTCTATTAAGCCAAACTGTGTGACCTTAAGCAACTTACAAAACCTCTGTGCCTCATTTTCCTTGTCTGTAAAATGAATGTGGTAGTCTAACTCAAGTCAGTCCTCCGACTTTCCTGAAATATTAGTAGCACTACTAGCTAAGACGTATTCTGTCTTTCTACTGGTAGGCGCTGTGTTAATGCTTTGTTGCATAACATCACAAAACAGAAGCCCTGGAAAGCATATGAAAATATTACTCTTATTTAGAAATAAGGAAACAATGTTTGAAAAGTTAGATGACTTGTATAATTTATACACCTAGGGAGAGCCATCCAAGGGAAATTACTGAATAATGATTACTACCATAAATTTAAAAACAAAAATTGACAGGATATTATAGCTTTTAGTCACATAAAGTCAGCACCAAATAAATGTGTTCTTTTGGGATTCTCCCCATTTGTTTTTATTTTTATTTTTATATTTATTTATTTATCTTTTGATACAGAATCTTGCTGTGTTGCCTAGGCTGGAGTGCAGTGGCATGATCTCAACTCACTGCAACCTCTGCTTCCTGGGTTCAAGCAATTCTCGTGCCTCAGCCTCCCAAGTAGCTGGGATTACAAGCGCACACCACCACACCTGGCTAATTTTTGTATATTCAGTAGAGACAAGGTTTCACCATGTTGGCCAGGCTGGTCTCAAACTCCTGACCTCATGTGATCCGTCTGCCTTGGCCTCCCAAAATGCTGGGATTACAGGCATGAACCTCTACTTCTGGTCTGTTTTTATTTTTAAACAATAAGGTTTAAAAATTTTGTCCTCACTCCTAAATTAAAAGGCAGCAGGTGTAATATATAATAAGAAATCGCAGCTTTTGAAATGAAAGCAAGCAAATTCTGAGGATAATGGTTTGCATTGTCCCCAGGATCTAACCAGTGGTGTTAAGAAAACTACTTAGTCTGTTAACTAGTTTGTTAACTCATCTCTAAAATAGTAATAATAGCTCTGAATTAAATATACTTCAGCATGAAATGAAATGATGTATGTAAAGTACTGGGCCCCAGCAGGTGTTTCCTTCATAGTAATTTCACACCCATATTCCTAACATACCTTATAAATGACATTATTTTTGTGGTTACGACAGTCATTTAGAACATATCCTGGAAATCCACAACCTACTTTCCATAGCAAAAATTCAGGCATTCTTTTTTAATACAAGACATTCATTCAACTGAATTCTAATTAAGCATCTAGTTTGTTTCATGCAATATAATACATACCAGATGCAAGAAAATGCCACATTTATTAACATTACATATTATCAGGGTCACTCCTTACCGTTGTATCCTGGAACGCTTTTTCCTGCTTGCCCTGGTGGAGGTGTTTTAGAATTGCCTAATCCAACACATGACGCTGTAATTGGAGATCCAGTCTCTGGAGAAAGAAATGTTATTTATCACTTCATGTTTTAACTCGGAATCATAATGTTTCTTGAGTACATGCTACTCTACCCCATCCTAGTTTGGCACATAATGTAGTTGCGTTAGGAATAGATGAATAGTGCAAATATATTATTAAAAAATTTAAAACTATCTAGGAACTTATAATATATCCACAGTATTAAAACTTAAGAATTCATAATTAGAATAATTTATATAGTAGTGTTTCTTCTAAAGAAAAGAAAGGCCGCTCTAGTGTTTGCAATTGTGGATCAGCAGGCGTGAAGAATGGAAAATGATGTGACTGCGACGGTTCTACAACACACATTAAAAGCTAAATGATCACTAGAAAAGATGCTTTCTCTTGACTCACGTAAAGTTATTTTATCATTGTTAATTACGACTGTGTCAAAATATTTTTGTTATTTCTAGCTCATTCTCTAGAATAAGTAACCCAAAGATTTTTGAAATCATTAGGTTGATGCAAAAGTAATTGTGGTTTCTGCCATTACTTTTAATATATGGATAACATCATGCTCTAATTTCCTAAGAATTACACTTGCCTAGAGAACCTGCATCTAAAGCTGAATTTGGCAATACTTTATCAAGTTGTTCAGTCTGCTGTTCCTGGATGTTAGAGGCCCCAAAACACAGGCAGGAAGATGATTATACTCTGCTGACTATTTCATCAAAACCACGAACTTTCTCACAATTAGTCTGCAATGATTGACAAAAACGCGAAATTTGTTTTCTGTGTTTCAAGTTGTAACAGCCAGAATATTAGCTATTACCTGATAACTATAAGTTCTGAAAGTGGTTATTTTTAATGGAGGGATGTACTTATTAATATTGATAAAATCAAGTTTGGAGTTAACACAATCTTTTGAATATGAAATATATATGTACAAAAGGGCAGGAGGATAGTATTTGGATAGTGAAAAGTTTGGGAATTACTGGCTTAGTATTACACACATAACCTACACATACACATACCCATGGAATTAACTGCCAAACCCATCATATCTAAAGTAATCCAAAAAATTAAAGACATCCATCTTCTGAAGTACTCAGAATGTGTTCCTTCTACCATGGGCTCTACCATAATTTATCACATATTTATGTCTCTTGAGAATGATGGGAAGAATTTATTACTGTTCTTTACCTTTCAGAGTAGTTCATTTTATTATTCACATTTTATGGATGGTGGCTCAGCTGGCATCAATAACAGAAGATGAACTCTTGAACATCAAAACACAGTTCCTAAGTCACAGTCTATGCTAAAGATGTGAAGCCATATGGTCACTGCTGAGGATCATCGGCAAGTAACCATAGCAGACATTTCTCATGTTTAACAAAGAGTTATAAAGTATTTTCCAAGCATGACCAAAAAAAAAAAAAAAGTGGGGCGAAGGTATTTTATGAAATGGCAATCCATAGCCATGTAATACTCCTGCTGATTTTCCCTACAACATAATCAAAGCAAGGGAGGAAATCTGCACGGTCAGAAACGTTAACATCATTTCCCCCTCTGTGTTTTCAGAAATGTCCAGGTGCTCACCTCAGCTATCCTTCGAAATGTATATGAGAGACAAGAGCAGGGTGATGACAGGAAGCAGTCTTGTAGAGTGAGGTGCTTAAAAGAAGGTACACAGAACGAATAAGATGATAATAGGAAGAGAAGCTACTCAGACACATTAGGAAAGGAGGTACCACCTTCAAGAAGCTTTTGTTACCTCTACTACCTGGTGCAAGGAAGCTTCTAGAGCAAATCTATTTAGAAATATTTCTTACTAAGTTTAGTTTGTCAATAGGGACACTCCAGTTACCTGGTGTTCAAACTCTCTGCAGTTCTTAACACCATAGAGCTTTCATAGCTTGTCAACAGATGGCTCTAGAATCTAAAGTGTACCTACCAATGACTCTTGTACCTGCTGCCTAAAAGAAAAACAAACAAAAACACACCTCAAGAAAACTCGAACTGCCCCATTGTTCACCCCATCTCAGTGTGGATTCTCACGAAAGACGTTATCACTCTGCTCTTCCTATCGCACTGGGAGAAGGGGGATGTAGGAAAAGAAGGTGAGAGTATAACGTAGTCTTAAATAAAGCTGCAAGACTGCAAGGAAGGATTAATGAAGCATTGTCCATATTCACTGCCTAAGTAAGCTTATATATGAACCTTCTGAGATTCCCAAGCATCTTTCTATAGTAATTATTTATTTATAATCCTTATCCTTCATCTTTTTTACACATTATGACTATAATCACAACTATGAAAAGCTTATTTTTCTATAAAATTAATTTGAGTCTTAATCTTAAGGGTGTTGAAAATGATTATTTATTTAGGTTACCTAAAGTAGATAATATATGTTTATACTCTGCACATTAATAATTCAAGTGTCTTGTTGACTTTATTTTGATTGATTCATTCATAGGATTAGAAGAAGAACTATTGCTAGCTGGGCGTGCTGGCTCATGCCTGTAATTCTGGCACTTTGGAAGGCTGAGGCTGGTGGATTACCAGAAGTCAGGAGTTCGGGACCAACCTGGCCAACATGGTGAAGCACCATCTCTACTACAAAGACAGAAATTAGCTAGGCGTGGTGGTACACGCCTGTAATCCCAGCTACTCGGGAGGCTGAGGCAGGAGAATTGCTTGAACTCAAGAGGCAGATGTTGCAGTGAGCTGAGATTGTGCCACTGCACTCCAGCCTGAGCAACAGAGCGAGACTCCATCAAGAAAAAAAAAGAAAAGAAAAAAGAAAGGAAGAGAGAGAAAGAAAAAGAAAGAAAGAAAGAAAGAAAGAAAGAAAGAAAGAAAGAAAGAAAGAAAGAAAAAGAAAGAAAGAAAGAAAGAAGGAAAGAAAGAGAGAGAGAGAGAGAACTACTGCTAGTGACATGTAGAAAATACAATCGGACAAAATGGTAGTTCCTAGGACTCTGAGCATATTAGGGAATCATAGGTAGGACAAAAGTGAGCTGAAAAAGACCATAATTGTTGTTATAGATACTTTGGTTCTCCTTCTTTGTAACTCTGAATGTCCTGGGACCCAAGGACTGACGCATCTTCGATATAAACATGTACATGTTTTCTCACACACTTATGCACACAGACAAGATAAACACTCTTGCTCTCAACCTGGTCCATGTGCAGAATAGGCTTCTGGTTAGTGACAGCCTCTAAGCATGCTGCAATCCTTAACTGAAATCCTACAGACTCCCAAAGCCCCATTTCAAGGATGTTCTAAATATATCTGCTTCACATTACCCAGGCTATAATTAAGTGGCTAGCAGTTATTTAAAAGGGAGACAAGAAATCTAGATGTCATGTTGTAATTGGGAAATAGCCACAGTAAACAAACCAAAGCATTCTCTTTGTAGAAGAGCATTGGATACTTCATTTAGAGAAATCTTTACAAAAAGACCTAACCTTAGAAACACAAAATGTTCAGCAAATCACCAGCATAGTTTCTTTAGATAAGAGACAGCTAGGAACAAGACGAACAGGGAATTGACGGGTGTGAAGAATATCACCTTAGCACGTTTATACTCACCCTGCATTAGAAGCTAATAGAGAAATGTCCTTGTTTTTAAGAAAGGACAAACTTCACGGTATCTTTACTGCATATCTTTACTGATTCACTCTACTTTATTATATGATAAGTTTTTACCTAAATGAATTGTCTTTAAAATTTCTAACTCTGAAGTAAAAACAGGGAAGACAACTAGATACATATTTTTTCCAATATGAATTATGCTATATACCAAGAGTCAAGTGATTTTAATCTATATAATTGCATTTAGTCCCACTACTACAAGACTATAAGGAGAAAAGGGAATATTCTTTTTACTGATGAAAAATTCTGAGGCTTAGCCAAGAAAATTTAAATAACTGGTTCTAGTTTCATAGTTCTTTCAAAGAAGGAGAAGAATGGAATAGACAAGTACCACTTCTGAATTTCTGAAGTAACAGACAGAGGTTGAGAAGGGAATAAAATCACCTAGACTGTGTCTCAGGAGAGGAAGAAAAGCCCCTGTGGCAGGAAGGGAGCCCAGTCTCCCATACTTGCAAATAACAGTAGTGGTGGTAAAAATCACTTATTAGCAAATAGTTTTTGAGCAGCTATTATGTGCTAGGTGCTGCTGTTAGAACTGGAGATACAACAATAAACAAAAGCAGCCAAAATTTCTAGCCACATGGAGACCTCCCAATTTCTAACTGGGGAGATAATGAACAACATATTATACAAAAGTAAAGTACGTTGTGTGTAAAAGAGTGATAAATACTAACGGAAAAAGGAAACATAAACCGAGTATGAAATGTCATGGAGAGGGTTTGCGATTTTGTACTGAACAGAAAAGACCTCCCTGAGAAGGTGACATTTAAGTAAACATCTGAAATAAGAGAGGACATGTGACACATAAATATTTAGGGAAAAAGAAAATAAGAGAAGGGAACCTCAAGCTCAGAGGTCCTGAGGTCGGTTTATACCTAGAGTGTTTGAGAACAGTGAGGCAGCCAATGTGACTGAAATAGAATCACAGAATTAACAGAAAGTATTAATATGAAATAAGGTCAGAGAAAGAGTGAGGAGGCAGATCATGCATAAATACTTCAAAGTCATCCTAAGACCTTAGTCTGAGTGACGTTGTAAGCTAATGAGGGCTTTTGAACAAAAAGTTAATGAATTATGACAATGTAAATATAATTTATTTAAATACTTACTACACCATTAAGTTTGTATGTCCATGTTTATTTTATTTGGGCTGCAAGAGAGATGTGTAGTAGGAAATGCAGAGACAGACAGAAGCTGTATTAGAAAAATTGGTTAATAGATTTCTGTGGCTTTCTAAACATCAGGGACCAATCCACATGAGAATTCACAAGATTGACAGAAAGACTAGGGCCCAGTTGGGTGGCAGATGACAGACAGACTGTGTGGGTAGATGGTCCACATAAACCAAAGATAATCCCTTTTGTTATGTAAGTGTGAACATGTATAAAACTGATATATTTCTAAAAAAGAATTTGGCAGTTCTTATAAAAAATCCTTAATCTACCCCTTTTAACAAGATGTGATTATTACGTACTGCATGTCTGTATATTTCGTGCAACTATAAAATGTATGTATCCACAAAAATTGAAATTAAAAATTTTTAAAAAAAGAGGCTCATGACTGCATTCCCAGCATTTTGAGAGGCCAAGGCAGGTGCATTGCTTGAGCTCACAAGTTTGATACCAGCCTGGGCAATGTGGTGAAACCCCATCTCAACCTCCCCAAAATACAAAAATTAGCCAAGTACGGTGGTACACACCCAGCAGTCCCAGCTATTGGGAAAGCTGAGGTGGGAGGATCACTTGAGTTTGGGAGGTCAAGAGCCTGATAGCACCACTGCACTGCAGCCTGGGCAACAAAGTGAGACACTGTCTCAAAACAACAACAACAATGGCAAATTAATTAATTAAATTAAAAATCAATTAAAATTCCATCAAAGGCAAATTTAAAAAGCCTATGTGAAAAATAATTATTCTTGCTGCACTTTATACACATAATTAGGCCAAGTATAAGACTAAAGCTTATTTTTATAGGCAAATCAGTCTTACCATGATTTATCTTTAGTGAAAATGGGAGACCGGAGAGAGAAGATTATTTTTCAAGAACTATGGTATACCTGCTCTTAGATTCCAGTCTCATCAATTGTTTTTGAGTTTTTTCCTGTAATTTAGACTGACCTTGATTATTCCTGTGAACGAATCAGTTATCTCTGACTGCAGCTCAGAAGAAACAAGAGGGATGAGTAATGTAAAATTCCAGATTAGTATTCTAATTCTGGGTATATATTGGAATCAGCTGCCAACCCCATATCAGTTTGGTTCCAACAGTTGCCAAGTTCATAGAAAGCCTTCTTATTTAGTTTACTTGGGATAGTTTTTACTTATTTTGCTTTACTCTTGTGGAATATATTGCTGTTGTACTCTATGTGTAGGAATGCAAGATAAGCTTACTCGATGTTCTCTTAAACTGAATACTTTTTAATCTTTCAGATATCACCTTTTGATGGGAATCCAAGCGTTATGAGTCGTCCTCAACATACTCATGCTTTCTGACCAAGTTCCTCTCTAACCTGAATACAAAAGACCCAACAGGCAGGAATATCATCGCCCCTATTCAACCTGAAGAAGTTACAGAAGATGGATTTTCATCCCTCTACAACCCTTACGATTAGGGTTCTCTTATAAAAGGTAGGGGGAAAATATGTCAGAGGCATTCGAACCAGAGCAACTCCATCTTGAATAGGAGCTGGGTAAAATAATACTGAGACCTACTGGGCTGCATTCCAAAGTGGTTAGGCATTCTTAGTCACAGGATGAGATAGGAAGTTGGCACAAGATACAGGTGACAAAGACCTTGCTGATAAAACAGCATGAGGTAAACCAGCTGGCCAAAACCCACCAAAACAAAAATGTTTTATGAAAGTGACCTCTGGTCATCCTCACTGCTCGTTATGTGCTAATTATAATGCATTCGCATGCTAAAAGACACTCTCACCAGTGCCATGAGTTTACAAATGCCATGGCAATGTCAGGAAGTTACCCTATATGGTCTAAAAAGGGGAGGAATCCTCACTTCTGGGAAGTGCTCACCCCTTTCCCAGAAAACTCATGAAACATCCACCCCTTGTCTAGCACATAATTAAAAATAACTATAAAAATAGTCAACCAGTAGCCGTTTGGGCTGCTCTTCCTATGGAGTAGCGCTCTTTTATTCCTTTACTTTCCTAATAAACTTGCTTTCACTTTACTCTATGGACTTGCCCTGAATTCAATCCTGTGTGAGGCCCAAGAACCCCCTCTTGGAGTCTGGATCGGGAGCTCTTTCAGGTAACAAATTCATCACTGAATACTGTCCGAGTTGTTTTAGCCATAGTACTTGGAGCACCAGAATCCCCGGCTGATTTCTGCCTATGATCCACAAAATCATGAGATATGGTTGTTGTTTTAAGCTGCCAGGTTCTGGAGTGTTGTTTTTTTTGTTTTGTTTTTTTGTTTTTTTGTTTTTACATAGCAATAAATACTTGGAACATTTCCCAATAAAAATGTTATATAACCTTTTAAAAAAGATTTAGTGCAAGTCTCAAAAAAAAAGTGCATGTAGTTAACAAAAAACATTCTCCTAGCCTGCAGTTGAAATTAGTCTGTGTGCCTGAGAGTCATTTGTATCGGCAGGACCAAACAGTCCAGTCCTGACATTCTGTGCTTGGGAAATGTTTGCTGACTAGTAAATGCATACTTCTAACATGATTTTAGGCTCCCACGATAAAGATCAAGGGCCTAAAAAATAAGTACCAAATCACAGAATGCAATCCCAAAATGAACCAGAGAGAAAAGAAAAAAAGAGGACTCTAGGAAGATAAAAACTATATATTACTATTATAATTCCTTTACAAGATTTTCTTATTCCAAGAATGATATTCAAAGGACAGTCATTCAGTAAGTATTTATTGAATATATTCTATTCACTAAAAGGTATTTCTTTTTGGAAGAAGAAAGTGCTGAGGGCATAAATACATGCCAAATAGAAATTGCAGCATGTATAAAGGTTCAGAAGTTAGACCGTCAAAGGACTATGAGTTATTCAGCAGAGCAAAGATTGCGGGAGGCAGGGGTACTTAGGGAGATGATGAGATACCAAGTGGAAGAGGTGAACAGAGGCAGATCATGAAATGCCTTTCACGCTGTGTTAAGAAATTTGAATATTGTTCCAGGAACAATGGGAGACATGGAGAGTTTCACAGAGGTGATTCACTCAGAACTGCATTATAGAAAAATCTCTTCAGTTGCTAACTGGAGCACTAAACTGATGATCCCAGCCCAAAGCAATAAATCAGATAGATGTGGACAGTCTGGTGCAGGTGACTGGCAGTGGAAGATATGACCAAATTTTAATTATATTCAAGATCAAAATATCTTGGTGATTGTCTGGATATGGGGCAAAAACAAGAGGGAAAAGGCCGAGTTAACCCCCAGGGTTATGGCTCAAAAGTTAAAGAAAACTAGATGTGAACGAGGGTTAGGAGGAAGATGTGTTGGCAAGTTCACAAGTCCAGCTCTGTAAATGAGAGCTCCCGCTGGATCTGGCAATCGGCCATTCTGCCTTTACAATGCTTCCAGAAACTACATTAAAACAATATGGATTTAGAAGTCGGTAGCCCGTGCTGCAAGCAGAAGACTTAGGAATAAATCAATGCAGCGACCTAGTACTGCTGAATCATATTAATCACAGCATCAGGATGGGCATAGAGGCAATTTGTAAAGAAACCACTCTCCCCACCTCTGAATCTTCCCAGTGAACTATAAATAACTTGAATAGGTAGCAGAAAGAAAGCAGAAACAGTGAGATGTACACTAGTGAAAGAAAATCAATTTAATCTTTGTGTTCAGGAGATAGTACGATTTTAATTTAAAATACTTAATTCAAAGCAACATAACTTTTTGTACCGGAAGAAGACCATTAATTCGAGCTATGAGACACTAGTCTTATCTTACTCCCTTACCAGCACATTGCCTCTAACTGTGGAGGACTCAATGGAGTAGCCCATAAAAAACCTTGTGTTTAGATAAGAAACGCTGAGTTAATGAAGGCATGAGATAAAAGCTATGGGGAGAGGACCCAGGACAGCACAGAACAATGAGAGTTCTGGTCCTAATGCCAACTAGTTAGTTGACTCAAGGAAAGTAAAATCTCTACAGTTACATTTTCTCAAACATACATTCCACTTTTACAGTCTAAGTTTTTTTGAAGCTGAATTATTTACAGGCCAAGATTCTAAAGATGGCCTTTACATTCATGAAGGGCTATTTATAGAAAGCAAAATAAAAACAGTATTTTTTGAGTGCTGACGATATACCAGGAATTCTTCTAGGTTGTAAGTACATATTTCACTTTACTTAAAGCTTTCAATTAGTCCTGAGGAAACTGAAGATCAAGGATTTGCCCGTGGCTATAGAGTAAGTGGCTGAATTGGGATTTAAAGGCAGTCCTACTGGATTCTGCATCACTTTTTGCTACCCACATTGTTACTCCAAGGAGAATAGCCACCTGCTGTTTTCCAAATTAAAATTCACAGCAAAAGAGGGATTGGGAATTGTTTTGTGGGGGAAGTAGGCCCAGTGCAGGGGTTTACATGTAGCAGGGAGAATCAAATTTTCAGACAGTAAAGTTTGTCAAAGGAAGGTATAGATAACTCTTGTTCCTGTGAAGATCTATAAAAACATGACATATTTTCACCTTTCCAACATGGTTTATACGTGATCCTTGCCAAGGGTAGGAGGAGAACTGGAACAGGTATTTCAAAAGCCAAAACAACTTTATATTATTAATTGATTTCCCAGCGTTTAGTCTCTTGCCAAAGCATTATCACTGATATAATAATGAACACAAATAGTGATTCTAAAACACAATTCTACATCTCTCAAGTAATTTGTGTTATCATATTTTTTAAAAATTATGTTCTTTTTACATTATAATGCTATGAAGATGAAAATGTCTAATTCAATGAGGGTGTTTGCTTTGGGAATTCATTCTCAGGTGGATTAGCGGTTTGTAAACAGTTATTCACTTTCAGAAAGAGAAAGCCTTATTAAGCATGCCTTAGGTTTGACAAAAGGTTATTCTTTCCACAAACCAAATTCATGCAGCTTACTTCTAAGCTCCAGCTTTTCAAATTATCAGTGAAAATCACCTACTTTAAACTAATGAAGACTACTCTAAATGAGAAAAAATGCTGTTGCCAGGCAACGATAATGACATAGGGCTTCTTTTCTCTCTCACCAGATGGATGCTGTCACGCCATCTCTAGCTACACGTTGCTGAGATGACACTGTGTCTATATAACTGCTTTTTCCCCCATCACAACTTCTCATGCTAAATTTACCAAAAAATACCTTTTCTATGAATGGAATGAAAAAATGTATTTCTGACCATTGAATTGTGAAAAACAAAGATGTATCAGACAGTAGTTAAGTCATTCATATTATTGAAAGATTATTTGCATTCTACTATTTGAAAGTAGCCTAAAGTATCTCCTGGGCAACCCAGTTCATGGGACCGTGTTTTGCCAGTTCAGTACAACCCAGCTCTTTGAGTTCTACAGTTTGCATTTCACACTAATTCAATCCATTATCTTTGAAACACAGACATGTACTTTAAAGAAACCCTCCCACCATAGTGCAATTTTGATAGACTCAAAAATTACTGAGTAAAATACAGAAGCAGAGAATAATAAGTAGTTAAAAAGCAAAATCCAGAAGGCAGCATTTGATAGCACATGGAAATATTTTGCTCCCCGATCTGCAGCCAGAGGAATATTTGCTAATGGCTATTGGTACCCAAACCACAGAAAACAGGTTTTTAAATAATTCAAGATGGAGTCCTCAAGTCACCAAGAATATGCTTTCTTCATTGTCACATTAGCCATATGGGGCCTCTTACGCTTAGGTACGCCTAGGAATCTATTTTGCAGTAAATATACAAGATTTTGCACAGGACACAAGCTAAGTAAATTCGAATAAAGTCACACATATAACACATAGTTGTAAAATGTTTTAAAAAGCGAAAGAAATAACAAGAGGCATAATGTTCTCAATGCTGATTCCAGGGATATAAAATTTCCTATTATAGCCTAAATATAGAGAACTGCAGTCTGACAGATTAAAATCCATCTGCAATTCAGCATATCAACATGGACACATGAAAGAAAAATGAGAATTCAAGAGTAACAATGGAAGAGGATGATCAAGGAAAAAAAGTGACTTAGACTTTAATACCTTACCTGTCAAATCTTCAAATCCTAGTTAAGTGTTTTACAATTTGTTTACTTAGGAGGAATGAGACAGGGCTGTAGTTGTGCCTGTAACATTTCCCACAGAGATCTCTGTTATCCAACTCTTAGTAATTATGCTACTTTGTGGTTTTGATTTTTGTAAACAAAACGTATTACTGTCTTAAAAAATTTCTGAGTTAGTGAATCTTCTCCAGAGATCCCTAAGAATAAGGATTAAATTTGATCAGCCTCATTAACTTTTGTAGTTAAACGTCTTGCCTCAGTTGTCTGCTGTCAGGAATTCTAACTTGCCAAGCTGTGCAAAAATAAGAAATCATGTCAAGTAGCCCTGACACATTTTAGTAACACAGCATTAGGGTATGTGTACCCTTAGAATCAATAGTTTAGATTTAGGAGATGGCATAACTGAAGTTTATTGGAGCCTTTGAGTTCAGTTTAACAAATTCCAGAATTATCAGATTATTCCCCAAAGGAGGGAGAGTTAGGCTATATATAGACTATAGTTAATTCAGAATTGCAGTTGCAATTAAAACTGAAGTAGTTCAACCAAATACGGAGTGAAATACTCCGATTACACCAAGATAAAAGAACTCCAAAAATATGGCTCAAGGCAGATAAAGTAAGATCAACCATTTCAATCATAACCAATGTCTCAGTTCATTAGATGACTACTGGTTTCTCATTGAAATTTTTCCTTAGAGTTTAAAAAATTCTGTGAATTATCTAAGAATTTTATTCCGTCATTAAAGTGATGAAAATAAACAAACAACAAAATCACCTAGTGCTGCTCAAGTTGATGGTCATTACTTCATTTTGACTATGTCATCAGTACCTGGACATGAGGACACTTGAAACACTTTCAATATAAGCTCTAGAGCTTCTAATGGTAAGTACACAGATCGTGTCCTGTCAACAGGTAAAAATAATCTGAATTTTGTTGAACTAAACCCTTCACTAAGTTGTCCCTTATAAAAGCCATTGTGGAAGTTGAGTATTCTATCTTTGTAGCTGTCATGAATTAATTGAGCGATAGCAAGAGAAAGAACGAAGTGTTTTTATCTAGGATTAAATAACGTTAAACATTGGGACTCCAGGATGTTTTGTTACAATCATTTCAAAAACCAATATCATATCTTATAGCAAATAGGAATGAAGGAAGGAAGGAGGAAATAAAAGAAGGGAGGAATAAAATAAAAGAAGGAAGAAGTGTGGAAGAGAGGTAGGGAGGGAAGAAGTGTGGAAGAGAGGTAAGGAGGAAAGAAGGGAGGGAGAGAGTGAGGAGGACACAGGGAGGAAAGGAAGGAAAAGGAGGAGGAAGAAAGGAAGGAAGGAAGGAAGGAAGGAAGGAAGGAAGGAAGGAAGGACCGAAGGAAGGAAGGAAGGACAGAAAAAAATAGATCTACTGTGTTTAGGATTTAATAGTAAGTCTCTGAACTTTAACAAATAATTTTTTTTGTACTAGCTCATTTACTCATGAAAACAATAATTCCTTTATAGTGATCTTAAATCACAAGAAAAATAATCCTGTAAATGCCACCACGCACTGTACTGACAGTTCTTTGCTTCCAAAATTGTGCTTCCTGTCTGACCTCTATAACAATATAGTGTTTTATGTGGGGATCGTACAGCTGAGGATAAGGAAGTTCTGGCTGTTCTTTTTGTTTTGGCACATGAATTACCATATTTTAATGAAACCATTATCTTTTTGTTTTCCCTTTTTAAATTATGATTGTAACACCTCTGTTTTTCTATCTCTGGGTAAAAAAAGAAAATGAAAAATTCAGTCAATAATCCAGATGTTTTTAATTTTCTTATGGATGAGTTACTGTGAAGATAATACATCTGGGTGAATGACAATGCGGCTTTTATACAGATTTAGAAACAAATAGAGACAACTCTCCTCTCTAAACTTGACAAGACCAATTTCCTTCATGAGAACATTAAATATTTACATTATTATACTCCAAAGCAAGAGATTCATGCTTCAGTGGTGCTGAACAGGAACAATTCTTTATTAAAATGCTCCTATGAGGGGTGGAGGGTGCTAATCTGTTTTTGTATTTTCTACAGATTAGTTCTCAATTTAGAATATTAGATATTATTTGAATCAGATATCAAAGAATGTCTTTTTAATGAAATAAAGAGGATGTTAATGACTAAAATCTGTTGGTACTAATACAAGTTGCACTAGAGTAACAATAATAATGTGTGATGGTTAATTTTAGGTGTCAACTTGACTGAATTAAGAAATATCTAGCAACCTGGTAAAGCATTATTTTTGCTTGTGTCTGTGAAGATGTTTCCAGAAGAGACTAATATGTGAGTCTGAGTGGAGAAGATGAGAAGATCTTTCCTCAGTGCGAGTGGGCATCCAAAAAGGCAAGACCAGAAAGAACAAGAACAGAGGAAAGGTGAATGTGTGCACCCATCTGCTGAAGTTGGAATACATTCTTCTCCTATCCCTGGACAACAACTCCAGGCTTCCCTATCTTTGGAGTCCAGAACTTATACAAGTGGTCCCTGAGTTCTCAAGCCTTTGGTCTTGAACTAAGAGTGACATCATTCATTGGCTTCCCTCATTCTGAGGCCTTTGGACTTGAACTGAGCAATGCTACCAGAATTCCAGGGTCTCCAGCTTGCAGATGGCCTGTTACAGGATTTCTCAGCCTCCATAATCATGTCAGCCAACCTCTCTAACAAGTGTCCTCTCATATATCTGTATCTGTATCTACAAATTCTGTCTCTCTGGAGAACCCTGATTAACAAAACATGGTCATATAAATGAACTGACTGCAGAGTCCCTTCTTACAACTCAAGTCATAGGACCTACTTAATTTTTATTCATACATTTTAGTTACTTAACATATCCCTTACTAATTTCAAATTACACATCACAGTTTCTAAGCAGCTCATTTGTACACATATATCAATGTAATCAGAGAGCAAATTCATGAATTCTTCATATAAATATGAATTTATATAAAAGTCTCATAAAAGTGTGCAAGTATGTAAAAAATATCAACTTCTAAGTCAATAACAAGAAAAAGGGACCCTGTAGAAAACTTGAAATTTGAAATAAAGCAAAGTATTCTTTGGCTAAAGCTAACCTTCTCTTAAACATTAACACGTGTTTACTAGCACACTTCTTGGGGAAATGCACCACCACCTATCTGATATACAAAACTAGGAAACTCATGAATGCTCTTGAAATACCAGATGCTTTTCTTTTTGTAAGAGTTCATAACAACTCATAACATACTTGCCCTTTCCCCCTGGAATCAAACATCAATTTGATAGCACCTAAAGAAAGAATGGTTGAAATTTTATTTTATTTTATTTTATTTTATTTTATTTTATTTTACTTTATGTTATTTTACTGAGACAGAGTCTTACTCTGTCGCCCAGGCTGGAGTGCAGTGGCGTGACCTCGGCTCATTGCAACCTCCACCTCCCGGGTTCAAGCGATTCTCTTGCCTCAGCCTCCCAAGTAGTTGGGATTGCATGCACACACTACTATGCCTGGCTAATTTTTTTGTATTTTAGTAGAGATGGGGTTTCACCATGTTGGTCAGGCTGGTCTTGAACTCCTGACTTCGTGATCTGCCCACCTTGGCCTCCCAAAGTGCTAGGACTACAGACTTGAACCACCGCGCCCAGACCTTCAGTATCGTTTTATAACTACTTATCACAACACACAACTTTAAAAATGATAAACTGATTTTTTCTATGCAAATGAATAGAGATCCTAACTAGTTTCCTGTTAGTAGCAGACCTCTTCATCACCTGTAATGAAATTATTTTACAAAGCACAAAATGATCTAGCAATCCAGCTACTAGCTACCTATCTACCCATCCACATGTATTTGTGTAGTTCAATAGGACAGAATACTAAACAAAAGTTGTAAAATCAAACGTGGTGAGGATAATGGAAATGGAAAGAATCAGTCATTTTATTAGTAAAATCCACGTTTTCCATGGCAATTAACTGTCACTCCAACCTGATTACAGTGACAGCACATTGACACACGTGGCTATTAATTCCCTTGGAACAATACATTAAAGAAAAATTGCAAATTCTCATGGAACTCAGCACCCACCAGGGACCTCATATGCTTCTGTCACAGGCTTCAGAGAGCTTTTTTGTAAGCCTGAATACACTAACTACATACATCCACACAGGCTATTATGTACAAAGGTGTCTATAAGAAAAAGTAAAATAATTTTATAATTTTATTTGTGAATGTGCTAGTTTTCTTCAGTGAGTTTTGGCACAGTCACCTTGAAGAGGGAAAAACAGAACTCTTCCGCAAGCATTTGTGGCAGGTCACGTTTGTGTGGGAAGTAATGCCCCCATTTTGACCAGATAAGAGAAATTATCTGAAAGGTGACAAAACATTTTCCAGTTCATGACCAAGAAAATAACTGTTAAAATTTTCCTGGCTAATAGGGAATACATAAATACTGTAAACATTCTTGCAGATGCAATAATTCTTCACTTCTTTTTATGTATTTCTACACATAGCATTGATTGATCTTGAAATTCATTCTTATACTTTGTATTTTCTAAGGAGTTACAAATCTGAGTTTAAATACGTAATTTTCCCTTTAGTAAATAAAAGTGGAGGGAATAGAAAGTTGCTTTCTGGTTTTCATCTTATGTAAGGAAAGTGTCCTCTGCTCTGATTATTCATTTTATATTTCATATTACAAAGGATATAGAAAACATTTTTTTCTTTTTTTCTTTTTTGTGTTTTTGAGACAGAGTCTTGCTCTGTTGCCCAGGCTGGAGTGCAATGATAGGATCTCAGCTCACTGCACCCTCCGCCTCCCGGGTTCAAGCAATTCTCAGCCTCCCGAGTAGCTGAGATTACAGGCATGCTCCATCACGCCCGGCGAATTTTTTGTATTTTAAGTACAGATGGGGCTTCATCATATTGACCAGGCTGATCTCGAACTCCTGACCTCAAGTGATCTGCCCGTTTTGGCCTCCCAAAGTGCAGGAATTACAGGCGTGAGCCACCGTGCCCAGCCAGAAAACACGTTTTTAAAGAACAATAGTCGAGGACATAATATAAAAAGTGTAATTTCTCAGAATCAAACATTTCTGAATTATCAAACACTGAATTTGAGGTTTAGTCATTCAGTTAATCGTTTACATGAAAATCATTTTTACAATCAGAGCTAATTTTTTGCAAAGTATTCTTACTAATTTTTAACCCAAATTTGATATTCTGCCCCAGATGCAGAGAAGGTGAGAATACGGAAAACCTGTATATAGAAAGGTTGATCTAGTTCATTAAACTAAGCGGGACTGAACTAAAATATGTACATTTGAAGGCTGTAAGGCTCCCACGGCTCATAGCTGCTTTCAGTGGGTCAAATTTTTTTAAATCTCTATACCTGGTGAGGAGGTAAATGGCTTCTAGACAATGTACCCGCTCTCATGTATACAGCCACCCCTCGAAAGAAGAAGCAGAAAGAGTTATTGTTGGGGTGGTTGTCTGCTTATTCCGAAGTTTATAGTTGATCCATTTAATATGAAAATTTGTTTCCCAGGGAACACTTAGTGGGAGGACCATAGAGAATAAACAAAATAAATTAAATCAATAAATTACATATATAATGACAATTGTTTTGAAGAAAAATAAATTTATCTGCCTTTAATGCTAGGCAGAATATGTGGCAGAATATATTAGATATTATAGAACACAAGAAGGTGGCCAGAGAGTCCTATGAGAGGAACAGGTCTTCATAAAAGGACTCTGGGAGCAGTGTGCAGGGTGTATCAAAAAGCAGAGAGAACAGAGATGAGTGATTAGGAAACTTTAAATCAGGACAGAGGATGATGCAGCTGCCAGAGCTCAAAGGCAAAGGGAATACTGAAGGTGGAATGAACCCAACAGACACTTCAAAGGAAAATCTGAGACTTAGTAACTTACCAGATATAAGAAACAAAGAAGAGAAGATAAAGAGGTCTTTAGTGCTTTATACCTATGGACCAAGAGAATGGTGGCATCAATGTCACTTATGAAGACATTATTAATAACAATTTAAAAATTACTTATTTTTACTGAAACCTGAACCACTCGAATCCTGAGTTTGTGTCTGATCTGCTGGTCATCGCTCAAAAGTTTCCTCTAATCCTTGCAGCATTTTGGAACATTTCTTTAATATTTATATGCATGCTAGGAAAATGCTCACCAGTTTGCCACCAATGGTCTAAGACAGGTACTCTGAAGACATTTTTGGACCATTCCAGGGTCTCTACATCACATCGTTCTCCAGCCACAAATAATGTTTTGAACCTGAATATGAGACAGTGAATTCAAATTATTCCTGGAAAATAAATCAATATAATTGTATTTACATTTTAAAAACATTGTTTAACCACACTCATTATGTCAGAGGAATACAGCCATATAACCAATACATCAGACTGTATAATGATGAGAGTCATTTCTTGTTTGGGCCCAAATGTAACCAAACACACATCACAGAATTGGAGTGAGGTACTTTCCAAAGTAGAATTCACAGCTAGCACTTTTCAGTTTTTAAAAAAGCAATTGAGTTGATCTCTGTAATCAATCAATCATGTTGATCTAATGATCAAAGATAAAATATATTTCACCTTGATATTGTCCCTGCTAATTTTAGCTCCAAATTTGTTTGCTGAATTCCAAGTAAGGGTATACATAAAAAATACATACATAAGTATTGGTTAAGGCAGCAAATATTCTTATAAATATGAATTTGTTCCTTCTTGTGAGTTCCTCTGATAAAAATTACTTTAATTTCAAGTACATATTTTTCCTATTCCAAGGACATATATAGGAGAAATAGCTAGTGAAGAAGTCAGTGCCATTGTGGCCTTGGAAGTCAAAAAAGTTCTTCAGTCAAAAGGAATACAAGAGTACTAATAGATGGAGGAGAATAAGCATTTTTGGCAGAAAGCACCATACTACAGAATGGAAAAAATAAAATAGAAAAATACAATTGCGTTGACCCAATTAGTGGTTCATTGAGAGCAAGGGTGTTTTGTTTTGTTTTTTTTTTTTTTTTCCATTTTCAAATGTCCTCATGACCTGTTTCTATATATATGTATATATAAAGTGTGTGTGTGTGTGTGTTTGTGTAGAGTTAATTCATTTATCATCAAAGTAAAACACAGTTGACAAACAAAAACCTGTCTACTGATCCTGAATAATGTAGTATATTTTACTATTCCCTTAATTTTTCATATCATTTCATAAAGATTCATGGAGATTCAAATACTTCTACTCCTATGTTCCAATAACATTCTGTTTCTGTCTTTGCTATAAACATGTATTTCATTGTAGAATTCTTTTGTTTTTGTCTATTTCCCACACTGCACTATGAGCTCCTTAGGAACGTGTATCCTTATAACTCCAAGACCAATCAAAGTACATGAAATTTTTAGGTATTTAAACATTTCTAGATGCTCAGAATGATAAAGGGCAGAGGTGGGGAGTTAGCAAAATTAACACCGGTTTGACTTATTCTTCTAAGTAAAAGAGGAGGCATGTTGGTTTCTAAGAGTGTGGAAATTGAGAAAAAACAGTGTCCTAAGGAGAGCAAAATTCTGGAATTACTATTCTAGGATATTTTCAGTGCACAACATAAATGTGAAAAGACTTGAGAACAGCCAGTTGTTTTTTATGGACTCAATCAGTGACCTGGGAGGCTATCCAGGGGTAGCACAGATTGGGGTGTGATACAAGGGGCGGGAAATCAATGCTGGAAAAGCTATCTGGAAACTCTAGAACAGGCAGGAATTACAGGAAACAAGGCAGCAATAACCAGAATAAAAGAAAACTACAAGGAAAAATAGTGAGGTAAATGTCTAGAAGTCACATAAGAAAAAGTTTGATGAAAATGAAAGCAAGGTGAGAAAAACAGGGTGTCATTATAGACAGAAGGCAATTTCAAACTTAGAGATCTTGAAAACCTGTCTGTTCTGAAGGATGTATTTATGGTAGCTGAAGTCTAACAGTGGAAGACACAGAGGGAAATAAGAGTATTTTGATAGAAGGATTCTCTTCAAGATAGTATTAAAAATCACTCAAGGATCACAGAGGTGGAGAGTAAAATGAAAGTCTGTGACTTGTTGATTAAATAGGCTAAAAGGAGGTCTGAAGAGTGGGGAGATGGTATTACAAAGAGATAGCATGAACTTCAATAGAAGATGGGCCACAAAACAAATTTGTCAAGTTCTCATGTCACCAATTTTACTTTAACATCTTCCCTAACTTTTATAGAAAATCTTGGCCCTGAAGGTGCATTTGACCGCAGTAGTGAGAAAAAAAGTAACAGTTTAATTATTCTACAGAAAATAGAGGTTATAAACAGCTATTGAAAATACACAATAATTAATTTTTGAGTATAAATGAATCACTGATAAATGATGTCTATATGTGAAGTGCAATCACCTAGAATTATTCATGGTAATTTTCATCTATAGAAGATGATACCTTTATATCTATAAGGGTGTCAGAAGAGGTTTTAGTTAAATTGTGATAAAACATCCAATATGCTGTTACTAGATCCACACTCGTTTTCTGAGAAAAGAAAAAAAAATCATCTGCTAATATAAAGATATTCAGAGAGTAAAATTATCTTATTACTTTTTTTTTGCAATAATGTAGTTGGAGCCATGAGGATGAACTAAATTGGTGATATAGTTAGGATATCTGTTCCCTCCAAATCTCATGTTGAAATGTGACCCCCCCCCCACAACCAGTGTTGAAGGTGGGGCCTAGTGGAGAGTCTTGGTGTCCTCCCCATGGTAATAAGTGAGTTCTCACTTAACTCTACTTGTTCACATGATAGCTGGTTTTAAAAGCCAGGCACCTCGTCTCCTCCCTCTTGCTTCCTCTCTTGCTATGTGAGATGCCTGCTCTCCCTGAGTCTTCAACCATGATTGTAAGCTTTCTGAGGGCTCACCAGAAGCAGATGTGGCACTGTGCTTCTTGTACAGTCTGCAGACCCATGAGCCGAAATAAATCTCTTTTCTTTATAAATTATCCAGCCTCAGGTATTCCTTACAACAATGCAAAATGGGCTAATACATTGGTATGGTTCAATGGAAATATAATGTTAGCTACAAATCCAAGAAATATATCTAGTTTAAAATTTTCTAGTAGCCACATTCAGAGAAAAAAGAAGAATAAGGTCAAATTAGCTCTAATAATATATTTTGTTAAAATTCATATATCTCAAATGTTATTATTTCAACACGCAATGAATATGAAAATTACTTGTGAGATCTTCCAGTCTTTTTTTAATACCAAATCTCAAATCGGGTTTGCCACATTTCAAGAGCTCAATAGCCATGTGAGGGTATTTCAAGAGTTCAATAACCACGTGAGGCCAGAGGCTACCATATGGGACAGTGTAGAGGCAGACCATGACTTTCTGAAGAAGCAACAGAATTCTTACACTGGCCTGGATGATGCAGGAATGCAGCTAAAACAATCTATTACTTAACGTTTTATAAGTAAACTGTTATCTCAACAGATTTCCAAAATTTAAAGTATGATTGGTTTAATAATTAGGCATTGTTATAGGACTTCACATAATGGTACAATCTACTGTCAAAAATAATATTTGAGTAGCTGCCCACTTGTATATTTCTCCACTGCATATTCAAAATTATCTAGGAGCAGTTCTTTAGCACAATAAATGCCAAAGGTAAAATTTACATGTTCTGATATAGACACAGAAGCATTATTTTAAATTTCAGATAGGAGAGTAACCTATTACTAGTCTTTGTTAAGAAATTATTTGAATAATTTTTGTGAGTACTCACTAACAGTATGCAATGCTGCTAGGGTAATCTGTAAGCCTTTGAGAACAAAGAAGGGGGATAAAAAGTAAGGGCGAAAATGGGAGAGCAAGGAAGGGAATGAATAAGAGGCAGAGACTAGGGAAAAAAAAGCACACAATTTTTTGACAAACTACATATACATTTGCAATTTGAGGTAAATTTAAGTAATCAAATGTATGTATTTGTAATTTGAGATTAAAATTTGATGACCAAAATGACCTCATTTGAGAGAATTGTTATAACAGAATGAAAAAATTGTTTAAACATTAAATGATTAAAGTAGGTTAAAGTATAATAAAGATTAGTGTAAAGTTTTAATGTTTAAAATGAGGCTGACTTCACCGAGGAAACACCAAATGGCGGATGACGCCGGGGCAGCAGGGGGGCCCGGAGGCCCTGGTGGCCCTGGGATGGGGAACCGCCGTGGCTTCCGCGGAGGTTTTGGCAGTGGCATCCTGGGCTGGGGTCGCGGCCGTGGACGGGCCAGTGACGGGGCCTGGGCCGAGGCCGCGGAGCTCACGGAGGCAAGGGTGAGGATAAGGAGTGGATGCCCGTCACCAAGCGGGGCCGCTTGGTCAAGGGCATGAAGATCAAGTCCCTGGAGGACATCTACGTCTTCTCCCTGCCCATTAAGGAATCTGAGATCATTGACTTTTCCTTGGGGCCTCTCTCAAAGACGAGGTTTTGAAGACTATGCCGGTGCAGAAGCAGACCCGTGCTGGCCAGCGCACCAGGTTCAAGGCGTTTGTTGCTATCAGGGACTACAATGGCCACGTTGGCCTGGGTGTTAAGTGCTCCAAGGAGGTGACCACCGCCAACCGTGGGGTCGTCATCCTGGCCAAACTCTCCACTGTCCCCGTGCGCAGAGGCTACTAGGGGAACAAGATCGGCAAGCCCCACACCGTCCCTTGTAAGGTGACAGGCCGCTGCGGCTCTGTGCTGGTGCGCCTCATCCCTACACCCGGGGGCACTGGCATCATCTCAGCGCCTGTGCCCAAGAAGCTACTCATGATGGCTGGCATCCATGACTGCTACACCTCAGCCCAGGGCTACACTGCCACCCTGGGCAACTTCGCCAAGGCCACCTTTGATGCCATCTCTAAGACCTACAGCTACCTGACCTCTGACCTCTGGAAGGAGACTGTATTTACCAAGTCTCCCTATCAGGAATTCACTGACCACCTTGTCAAGACCCACACCAGAGTCTCCGTGCAGCGGACCCAGGCTCCAGCTGTGGCTACAACATACGGTTTTTATACAAGAAAAATAAAATGAATTAAGCCGGTTACTGTCTAAAATAATAATAATAATAATAATGAGGTGGACACACCTATAACTTTAAATGCTTTGTAAAAACAAGACAAAATGAAAAATATAAAGGCCATAATGTTGATAATCTTAGGACGGTAAATTAGGGTCATGTTTTTAATCATATGTTATTCAAACACTTTTCTGATATTTTAGAAAACTCCTGTGATGAAAGACATTACGCATTTAGATAACACATTAAAATTTATAATATGATAGGTTTGGCTGATCCCAGCAGTGCAGGCAAAGAGCAGCCAAAACGAATAATGTTATAGGTATTAATACCACATTTCCAATGCCTGTTAAGCCATAAATTAGTTTAAAGAACTCTAGATGGTTCAAATGCCCATGTCTTTGGCTTATATATGAAACTAGAGATTGAGAATTTCAAAAATATTCACTATTGAAAATGTAATGTACAACATTGTCAATTAAAAAATTAAAATATAGATTTTTTAGCAAACCAAGGGACAGCTGATATCTTGATGTTACCAGCATTTTTGCAAGTTGTAATATTTTTTGGCTATCCCCCATCCTCCATCACATACACTACAATTAATCTAAGTAATTGATTATAATAATAAACCATGCATTAGCACTGAGCTCTTATTTGATGGCAAATTTGACTATTATATATTTTAAAACATAGTATTTATTATTATATTTTTGTAGTATATTCCTATTGCTTTTCTTCCTAAACTTGTTTACTGCTATTTTTAATATCATTATTATAGCAATCGTCATGCTGGCACTAATAAATTGAAAGGTACAATATTCCACAATGGATGATAAAAGTGGCTTCTTCTCTGAAAGTCGGAAAAATCCCTTCCATTTCCATTAAAATCACTTTACTATGTATTGAATGCAAAGGAAAAATTGTGAGATAATTAGTGGTTTAGAAAAATGTCAAAGTAATATTGATGACTTCTTTCGCTAAATATGCCAGAAACTATCCGTTTATTTTTGTATTAAAATTCCTCAAACTATAAAAAAGTTATTGTTATTTTATCAATTACAGACTGCTAATTGTATAATACTAATGAACATAAACAGAATACAAATCTAAATAAAATTTAGAAATAAGATATAATTGATGAAACAATAAAATCTCATAAATATTTAATCAAATATAATTTAACTCTCAATTCCTTTTAGTAAACAAAACTATACTAAGTGATTTGCTCTTTTTGTAACCATGATAATAATTGAAACAACAAATCTTAGTATAAATCTGTATTTTACAGTTGTCCTAGGCATCAGGTATCTTCTTATGGTTTCAAGGAAGTACGATACTTCCTTGAAACTTTTGTAAAAAAAAAAAAAAAAGAAAAAAATAGTAACCTTTTCAACAGTTAAATTCCTCATTAATGACTTGACATTATTTTATTAATAATACAAAGGAATAAATGCCTACAGTGGAAAATTCATAAATATATCTTGTGTAAATACACATTTTAAAAAGTTAAAATTGACATTTTTGTAGAGTAATCTGGGCCATCTGGATGGTAAATTTACCTAAGTTAATTATATATGCTCTAGATCGGACTGTACAGTATAGTAGCTACTAGCCACATGTGGCCATTTAAGTTTTTCTTTTTCTTTTTTTTTTTTTTTTGAGATGGAGTCTCGCTCTGTCGCCCAGGCTGGAGTGCAGTGGTGCGTTGTTGGCTCACTGCAAGCTCCGCCTCCCGGGTTCGCGCCATTCTCCTGCCTCAGCTTCCCTAGTGGCTGGGACTACAGGTGCCCACCACCACGCCTGGCTAATTTTTTGTATTTTTAGTAGAGACAGGGTTTCACTGTGTTAGCCAGGATGAGTCTCCATCTCCTGACCTTGTGATCCATCTGCCTCGGCCTCCCTTAAAATTTCAATTAGTTAAAATTAAAAAAAAAAAAAGTGCAATATAAATTTCTCAGTAATACTAATCCAATTCAAGAATTTAATAATCACATGTGCCTATCATATTGCAGAGATCAGTTTATTGGAGTGCTGTCCTAGATTATTATTGACTATTAAGTGTGTAGATAATTTCTGATGATGGTAACACATGGAAAGGTTTATCTACTTTAAAATCTATAATACTATAAACTAAACAAAATAATAATATCCAGAATAGAAAAAAAGGAGAGGAGAGAAAATGAATGGGCATGAGACCTATGCACCTTTCCCTAACTCAAGACTCAAATGAAGCTGAAAATTAAGCAAAAAGGGAAATGGAAAAATGATAATGCTGTCAAATTAATTTTAGTCAAAAATAGAAATGAATAAAAAGCTAAAGACAAATCTGATGAAGAATTTTCAGTGAATAAAGTGAGGACCAAAAAAAAATGAAAGTGAATATTTCCTTCAAGGTCCGTAAACTACCAAATAAGCAAAAATTACTCTTCACCTGTGCCAACAGATGTTAAATTAAAATAGATTATTTCAGTGATGCCTCATTGACTTCTAGTTCACATGACAGATTATCATTATTTTTTGCCATCAATATCCCTATGGTTATCTTCATTTTCCCTACATTCAATTTTCTTCTATGTGTTCCCATTAGAATTCACTTTTAAAATGTAAAGATGCTAGTGTTAATATTACACATGTATTTGACTCTTCTGTCAATGGCTGACTAGCATTTTGCCCAGCAGTGTCTCTCTCTCTCTCTCATCTCTCTATCTCTCTTTTTCTCAAGCACAACCCTTTATCTCTCTCTTTTTCTCAAGTACAACCAAACAAACTGGAAAAATATAAAAATGAAGTATCTTTTGAATACATCAGAGAACTCAAAGGTAATAGCACTTAAGACATCAAAAGCCCAAAGAGAAAAAACATAGAGACACAAGACTGCTTGTCTTATTGCTTTCCTTCTTGGGACACTTGTTAATTGGAAACAGTAATTGAAGTGCTGGGAAACCGAACAAAAACTATGTGACTGACTGACAGGCGTTGAAACTAAATGGCAAATCCAGTCATAATAATTTCTTGGGAAAGGAAAATTGAAATTTAAAATTCACAATGGAAAAAAGGTGACATAGAACACCCAGACATTCAGTTTGCACACCTGAAGAGGTGTACCTAATAATGGAGGTAAACTGGAAAGAAACCAAGCCTCTCAAATACTGGAGTCTAGCTTCAAATCAGCTCCATTCCTAATTGAATAGAAGTGATCTTCCCTTAAGACAATTGCCTGTCAGAATAAGAATCACTCTGTGGGGATATGAAAACATCCGGTATCTCAAAACAGCTAGTTTCTTTTTTCTGTATTCGTTTTTATTTTATTTTATTTTATTTTATTTTATTTTATTTTATTTTTTTTACTGAGGTGGAGTCTTGCTCTGTCGCCCAGGCTGGAGTGCAAGAGTGAAATCTCAGCTCACTGCGACCTCGCCTCCTGGATTCAAGCCATTCTCCTGCCTCAGCCTCCCGAGTGGCTGGAATTACAGGCACCCGCCACCATGCCCAGCTAATTTTTGTATTTTTAGTAGAGATGGGGTTTCACTACGTTGGCCAGGCTGGTCTCGAACTCCTGACCTCAAGTGATCCACTTGCCTCGGCCTCCCAAAGTGCTGGGATTACAAGCATGAGCCACCGCGCCTGTCCAAAATAGCTATTTTCTTATAACAGTGATATAATGGAAGACAAGACCATATGATTAGACACTCAAGAGAAAAAAAGAGACATTAGAAAAACATATAAAATCAGGTGCTTTTGCTATCACTAATAGACTTCAATATAACTCGGATGAATATGTTCAGGAAATATACATAGAATATTGGCAGAGAACTGGAAATTATAATAAAGAATCAAATGATAATATTTAAACCGAAAAATGTTAAGAAATTATAAACTCGATGAAAGTTTAGATACAACTAGAGAGAGGATTTGAAATCCAAAATACAGTTTACAATAAAATCATCTAACTGCAACTGTGAAAAAAAGCAGAAAAATCATCAAATAGAGCCTATGAAATATAGTTGATATGGTAAAAAGTTCTAACATATGTGTTATTAAAGTGTCAAAGTTTAACAAGGGAAAATAAAGTAGAAGAAGTATTTGAAGAGACGGAAAAGTTTCAAAAATAAGTGAAAGATATCAAGTCACAGATTTAAGAAGCAGTTTGCATCAACAGGAAATTGAATTCATAACTTAAAAACCTTCCCATAATGTCACTTCTGGCCCAGAGAGTTTTATTTGATTTTTAAATACTTCAAAACATTTAAATAAAATCAATTGTACATAAAATCTTCCATATAATAGTGGGGAAAAGGCCTTTCATGCCCATTTTATGAGACAAGCAAAACCCTGAAACCAAAACTAGTGAGAGTATAAGAAAGGAAAATAAGAGATCAATCTTGATTAAAACCCTAGGTTTTAAAGAAATCCCCAACTATAGAAAGGAAGGGGGGTAACAGGTGGAGCACAGAATATTTTTAGGGCAGGTAAAACCATGCCATAGTGATGGATGCATGTCATAATACTTCTGCTAAACTTCATAGAATGTTCAATACCAAGAATGAAAATGTATTTAAATTATGGATTCTGGATGATAATGAGGTATCAATCTAGGTTCATCAATTTTAAAGGAGATACAACCCTAATGTGAGATGTTCGTAGTGGGGGAGGCTGTGCATGCGTGAAAACATAAGCTATATAGAAGCTCTGAACTTTCCACGAGATTTTGCTGTGACCTAAAATTGCTCTAAAAACAAGGTCTACTTAAAAAAATCTTCAACAAAATGTCAGCAAATTAAATTCAGCTATATTTAAAAAGCATAATATATTAACCGAGATGTATTTATTTCGAGATTGTAAGAATGATTTGACACTTAAAAAATCAGTCACTGTAATTCACCACATTAACTCCTAATAGAATAAGAGGGGGAAAAGTCATATGGTTATCAGAATATGAAGAAAAAACATAGATAAAATCCCAAACATCAAAAATAGAAACTTTGTTAATTTGATAGCTTTACTCCAAACAAATAATATGTTAATAACAATAATGCTAAAATCATTTTTCTTAATAATGAATATTGAGAGCTTTCTTCCTGATAATCTGGATGAGACAAAAATGAGCTTTGCCACCAATTCAATTAAATATTTTACTGGAGGATCCTAGGAATAAAGTTAAAAAAAAGAAATAAGCGGCATAAAAGAAGAAATAAAATAGATACTTTTCTCAAACTACCTGACTCTGTACATAATACAATCATACATATATACATTAAAACTACTACAATTAATAAGTAACTTGGGGAAGATCTTCAGAAAGTAGGTTATTATACAAAAATAGTTACATGTTGTTATATTAGGACCAAATAATGCAAGTATAAATAATACCATTGACCATAGCATAAAAGTAAAATTTCTTAAATATAAAAAGATATGCAAGATTTTCACACAGTAAGTCAAAAATAATTAATGAGAGAAATTAAAGTCCTAAATAAACAAGGAGATATACATGTTAACACGGACATTTTCACTGTATCAATCTGTAAACTCTCTATCTCTCCTTATGTGTGTGTGTTTAAAACTGCTAGGCTGATAGTAAAATTTGTTTAGAAATAAAACAGGCCAAGAATATTCAAAACAAAATAGTAGATAAAGATCTGTTATAAATGTATAGTGATAAAGACAATGTAAGAGTAATGTGAATACAGACAAGTAGGCCAATGGCACAGAGTAGAATTGAGAAACAAACCAGGTATTGGGTGTTGCTGCACGGCAGTTAGAAAAGGACGGCCATTTAAATAAATAGAAATTGATCAAATGGATATACATAAGGAAAAAATAAAACTCCGCCTCTTACTTAATGTCATACACACAAATCTATTCCAGATAGATTATAGTTGTAAGTATGAAAGGTAAAATGAACAATAAAATTTCTAGAAAATGAAATTCAGGAACAACACCTATGTTTTAAATAAGACTTGAAAAGCAGTAATCAAAAAGAAAACTATTGATAAGGAGGCACATCTTTTTATCAGAAGTCACCATTGTGATGGTAAAAGGAAAATTTAAGTCAGAAGTTGGAGAAGATTGTTTATAATACACATAAGTCAGTAAAGGACTTCGATCCAAAATAAAGTATGAAAAACTCCTACAAATTAACAAGAAAGAGAAAATAAAATTTGCAAAAGACTTGAATAAGCATGTTATAAAAGAGGATCTTTCAATGGCCAAACAATTATTAAAAGGTGATCAACCTCATTAATAACCTTGACATGCAAATTAAATGATAATGAGATATCACTACATGACAATCAGAATAGCCAAAATTTAAAATACTGAAAATGCCATCTTCTGGTGGGGACATGGAAACTCCAGAACAATCACACACTGCAAGTGAGTGTGTAAATTGGTGAAAACCTTGGAAAACTGTTTGACATACCCTGTAATGTAGCCATTATACTTTAGTTACATATGCTCAACAGCAATATATGTGTATGGACACCAAAAAGACATGTATTATTAATGCCGCAACTGTATAAGAGTCAAAAAATCAGAAACAACCAGAAAAGCATTCAACTGCTGATCTGATAGAGAATAGAATGATGGTTACCAGCAGCTATGGTGGTTGGAAGGGGAGAGGTTAGTTGGGAGATATTGGTCAAAGGCTACAAAATTTCAGTGAAATAGGGGGAATAACTCCAAGAGATCTGTTGTAAACATGATGACTAAAGTTAATATATTCTTTCTGAAAAATGCTAAGAGAATAAATGTAAAGTGTTCTTACCACAAAAACGAGAACTATGTAAGGTAATGCATGTGTATTAATAATTAGCTAGGTTTAGTCATTCTACAATGTATCTATACTTTGGAATTGAACATCATGTTGTACAGAGTAAATGTATCACTGTATCTGCCAACTTAAAACAATAACATTAAAAGTTATTTCAACTGAAAAATAGGTAAATAAATTGAAATACTCATGAAGAGTGATCTAATCAGCAATCAAAACGCAAGAACCACTTTGACTGCAACTTTCTGGATGAAGTTCAAGGCATTAACGAAATGAAAGAAGCCAGGAAACAAAGAATACATTCTGTATGAGTCCATTTATATCAAGTTCAAAAAATCAAGCAAAACTAATATATAGTGATACAGGTCAGGATAAGGCATATTTTTGGGAAGCCAGGAAGAGACATGGTTGGGAAAGGACAAAAGAGAGGGCTTCTGGGATGCAGGTTATGTGCTATTTCTTGATCTGGATGTGTTCAATGGATGTGTTCACTTTGTAGTAATTATAACTTTTAAAATCTGATTTATGTTCTTTTCTGTATGTATAACTCAATAAAAGTTGAAATATAAATGTACACAGGGTTCCCTGTTAAATTACTTCTACTTCATATGAAAATACTTTTTAAAGCAATGACATAAACTTGGAACCATAAATATTATTTTGATATAATATGTGAAAAGTCTCATGTTCCTAAGGCTAGATCGGTTTCATTATTTACTAACCTAACAGAGATATATATCTTCTTTAAATTTTTAGGTTTGTTCAATAACAACACTTTTCAATATCTTTTATCAAGCGTATCACAGAAGAGATACTCTGAATATCTCTAAATTCAAAAAATGCTAAATAAAAAAGTGTAAGTTTTTTTAGGTAGTGAATATAATTTACTTCCCTTTAGCGGTATCCTGTCCTCAAATTTGCTTAGCAATAATGTCATCCTTCTAATTTGCTTTCCTGTTTTCTACATCATTATGGGATTTAAAATCATTCCAGAGTTGGGCACATTCATATTTATGTAGCTTTAGGCTTACCTGTGTAACCTTGAGTCATACATATACAAACAAGATAGCAATCATTTCTCTATTATCAGCCTCAACTTGCTGACTCAGTTTAATAAAAATCTTCCTCCTAAACCAAAATTTTTATTCTAAGCACCAGAGGGATAAAAATAAACTCAAACAACCCTTGTTGCTTTAAAATATAGGAAACAGACAGAGAGAGGTAACACTTTTCTAACATGTATAAATTATCATTTTTATTTTTTTCACAAAATGGGTTCATATTATTTACTTGTCTGATTTGACCACTGTTGTGATAATTGGTAGCTGAATAAAGAAAGATTTAGTAGCCGGGCGAGGTGGCGGGCGCCTGTAGTCCCAGCCACTCGGGAGGCTGAGGCAGGAGAATGGCATGAACCCGGGAGGCGGAGCTTGCAGTGAGCTGAGATCCGGCCACTGCACTCCAGCCTGGGTGACAGAGCGAGACTCCGTCTCAAAAAAAAAAAAAAGATTTAGTAATGAGAGCTGGATATCTGAAATGCTTATATGCAACTCCACCACAAACTCAAAGATAGCCAAACATACAGGCATTGCCATTTTATCATTCTAACCGGAGTGTTAGCTCTGAATATGAGCTCATATTTGTGCAGTAGATAAGACACAGGGTATCTCCAAGAGCTTTTTAGAAAGAAATATTGGTAACTTTATGAAGAAATTTCATTTTTGCTTGTACATTTTCTTGTTTAATTTTAATAATGGTGGTTGCTAAAGTTGGAAAGTTATATGTTGTACACTAGATCTCTAGACTTGTTCATCCTACACACCTGCTACTTTGTATCCTCTGACCTGTTTATCTGAATATCTGTTCATTTTCCCCCTTCTTGGGAAATCCTGGAAACCATGGTTTTCTTCTCTATATCTGTATTTTTTATTTTTTTTGTTTTAAAATTCCATATATAAATGAGATGATGTAATATTTTTCTTTGTCTGACCTACTTAACAATGTAGTGTCTCCAGCTTCATCTATGTCGTGGCAACTGACAAAATCTTACTCTTTTTTAGAACAAAATGATATTCCATTGTATATGTGTATCACAGTTTCTTTATCCATTTGTGCATCGACAGACACAGGTTGTTTCTATCTCTTTGCTACTGTGAATGACGCCACAATGAACACGGGAATGCAAATATGTTTATGAGGTGGTGACTTCATTTCCTTTGAGTATATACCCAGAAGACGGATAGCTAGATCATATGGTAGTTCTATTTTTAATTTCTTTAGAAACCTCCATACTGTTTTCCAAAATGGCTGTAACAATCTACATTCCCAAGAACAGAGTACAAGAGTTTCCTTTACTCCACACCTTTATCAACATTTGTTATCTTTTGACTTTTTGATAATAGCATCTAATAGATATGAGGTGACATCTCATAGCAGTTTTCATTTGCATTACCCTGATAACTAATGATGTTGAATACCTTTCTATATACGTGTTGGCTATTTTTATGCCTTTGTTGGAGAAATCTGTATCCAGGTCTTTTGCCCATTTTTTGATCAAGTTATTTGTTTTTCCACAATTGAGCTCTATGAGTTCTTTATAAAATTTTGGATATTAACCCCTTATCAGATATATGAGTTGTGAATATTTTTTCCCACTTCATAGGCAGCTGTTTCTTTTTGTTAGCTATTTCCTTTGCTGTGCAGAGCTTTTTAGTTTCATGTAACTCCATTTATTTATTTTTGCTTTTGCGACCTGAGCATTTGATATGATATACAGAAAACCATTGCCAAGTCCAACAGCCAGAAACTTTTCCCCCATGTTCTCTTCTAGAAGTTTTATCATTTCTGGTCTTATATTTAGGTCTTTTATCGATTTTGAGTTGATTTTTGTGTATGATGTAGGTTAAGGATCTAATTTCCTTCTTTTATATCTGGAAACCCAGTTTTACCAATACCTTTTATTAAAGAGACTACTATTCCCTATTGTGTCTTCTTGGTGTGCTTGTCAAGACTTAGTTGACCATATATGTTTAGATCTATTTCTGGGCTCTCTGTCCTGTGCCACAGTGATCTATGTTTTTATTTTCATGCCAGTAAGCCACTGCTTTAATTACTACAGCTTTGTAATATACTTTTAAATCAGGAAATGTGATGCCTCCAACTTTGTTGTTCTTTCTCAGAATAGCTGTGCCTTCTTGGGGTCTTTTATGTTTTCATACATATTTTAGAATAATTTTTCTATTTCCGTGAAGAATGCCATTTGGATTTTGATAGAGATTGCATTGAATCTGTATATTGCTTTTGATAGCATGGACATTTTAATAATACTAAATCCTCCAATCCATGAGCAATTGGCTACCTTTCCATTTATTTGTGTTTTCTTCCATTTCTTTCATCAATATTTTATAGTTTTAATGTATAGTTTTACAGTACCAATATAGTTTTCCACCTCTTTGGTTAAAATTACTCCAAGGTATTTTATTTTATTTTTTCAATGTTATTGCATATGGGGCTTTTCTTGATTTCTTTTCAGTTACATCATTATTTTTGTATGAAAAAGACACTGATTTTTGTATGCTGATTTTGTATTCCACAATTTAGTGATTTCACTTATTAGTAATAACTTTTTTGTGGTATCTTTGGAACTTTTTGTATATAGGACCACATCATCTGCAAATAGAGATACTTTTATTTCTTCTTTTTCAAATTAGATACATTTTATTTCTTTTTCTTGTCTGATTGTTCTTGCTAGTGTTCCAGTATTATGTTGAATAGAAGTGGCATGAGTGGGCATCCTTGCCTTACCAGATCTTAGTGGAAAAGCTTTCAGTTCTCTCCAGTGATTATAATGTTAGCTGTGGTTTTTTCATGAAGTCTTTATTATTATAAACATTCCTTCTATACCTAAACTGTTGAAGGTTTTTATCAAGAAAGGATGTTGGATTTTGTTGAATGCTTTTTCTATGTCAATTAGGATGATCCTGTTAATGTGATGTATCACACTGATAGATTTATGTATGTTAAACCAGTTTTGCATGCCATGGAAAAATCTCACATGAACACAATATATAATCTTTTCATGTGTTGTTGAATTTGTTTTGATAATACTTTACTAAGAATTTTTGCATGAATTTTCCTCAGAAAAATTAACCATAGTTTTCTTGTGATATCTTTATCTAACTTAGGTGTTAGAACGATGCTGGCCTCATAAAACGTGTCTGGAAGTACACTTCTAGCTTTATTTTTCAGAAGAGTTTTGGAAATATTGACATAAATTATTCTTTGACTGTTTGGTAAAATTCAGCTCTAAAATCATCTGGTCTTGGGCTTTTCTTTGTGGGAAGGGTTTTGATTACTTCTTAAATCACTTTAATTGACTCAATATTGGTAGCTCATATTTTTCTAGGAATTTATCCATTTTCTATAGTTTATCCAATTTGTTGGCATATAATTGTTCATAATATTCCCTTATGACACTCTTTATTTTTGAGAAGACTGTTAGAATTTCTTCACTTTTATTTTTGATTTTATTTGAGTGTTTTCATTAAGAGTTTGTAAATTTTGTTGTTGTTCTTCAAAAAGTAAACTTTCGTTTTCTTAATTATTTTTATGATTTTTCTCTTCTCTATTTGATTTATTGCTGTTCTGATATTATTTCCATCTGCTAATTTTTGGTTAGTTGTTTATTTGTTTTGCATTCCTTGAGGGGTAACGTTAGAATATTTATTTGGGGTCTTTCTTCTTTCTAAATGTAGGCACTTACTGCTGTAAATTTTCCTCCTGGAACTGCTTTTGCTGCATCCCACAAGTTTTGGCATATTGTGTTTCCATTATCATTTGCCTCAAGATGTTTTTAAATTGTTCTTTTGATTTATTCTTTGACCCATTGATTGTTCAAGAGCATGATGTTTAATTTCCACATATTTGTGAACTACACAAGATTACTCCTGTTATTAACTTACAGTTTCATATCATTGTGGTCTAAAATTATACTAAATATTATTTCAATCTTATTAAGTTTGTTATGGCTTTTTTGTGGTCTAACATGTAATCTATCCTGGAGAATGTTCTGTGTACACTAGAGGAAAATAAGGACTCTGCTTCTGCTGGAAGTGAAGTTCTGTATATGTCTGTCAGGGCAATTTTGTCAAAAGTTCAATTTAAGTCCAGTATCACTTTATTAATTTTCTGTCTGTTTGATCTATTCATTGTTGAAAATGGGATTTTGAAGTACCATATTGTATTGCTATCTATTTCTCCTTTCATGTTCATTAAAATTTGCTTTATATATTTAGCTCATCCAATATTGGGTGTATACATATTTATAGTGGTTGAGTTATCTTAATGAATGACCCTTTTATCATTAACGAATGACCTGTGTCTCTTGTGACAGCTTTTGATTTGAAGTCTATTTTATCAGATGTAAGTATAGCCACTACTGCTCTCTTATGGATTCCATTTGCATGGACGTTCCTCTTCCATCTTTTTACTTTCAGCCTATGTGTGTCCTTAAGGCTTAGGTGGGTCACCTCGGTGGAACTTGTTTAATCCATTCAGCAACTACATGATTTTGGTTAGAGAACAAAATCTGTTTACAGTCAAAGTTATTATTAATAGGTAAGAACTTACTACTGCCATTTTATTTATCTTCTGGTTATTTTGTAGCTTCTGTGTTCCTTTTCCCCTTTCTTGTTGTCTACCTTTGTTATTTGATAATTTCTGTAGTGCTAAGCTTTGATTTCTTTCTCTCTATCATTTGTGTCTCTGCTGTAGATTTTTGTTTTGTGGTTGCCGTGAGGTTTACATAAAACCTCTTGTAACCAGCAAAGGCTCTGGCTGTTTGCCGCTTGTAGAAAGAAACCAAAATCACGAGAACGAAGTGTGATAAAAAGAGAGGAGTTTTAATTATCTGCGCTAACAAGGGGGAAAGTGGGTGGAATTCTTCCAAAAAATGTTCCACTCTTCCCCTTGCTAGCATGGATAATAAAGTCTCCTCTCTTTTTATCACACCTCACTCTTGTTATTTTGGCTTCTTTCTACAAGCAGTGAGCAGCTGGACCCTTTGCCAGTTACAATTTTTGGTGGCCTGCATGGGGAGAGAATTCTGGAGGTGTCTGTTCTGTGTCAGCATTCATGTCCTGAAGCTTCTAAGAAAAATACGTGACCAGATAAGTGAGCATGATGTGCATTTGACAAGCATTTAGGTAAATAAATGTGCATAAGGCATGGGAGGATAAAGTGGGAAAGGGAAAGAGAATGGAGGTTCACAGCACATTCTAGAAAATGCATTTGTAATTTGTCTCAACACTGTGTCCTGAGACTGGGGAGAAAAGAGGAAAGAAAGAAAAACAGTTTAAAATGCAGTTTGAAGCTAAGTTGGTTGGTTACAATCTTATAGATGTAATGCACTTTTTTAAGCTGATAAAAACTTAACTTCTGTTGCATACAAAATCTCTAGATTTTTATGCTCCTCCTGATACACAATTTGTTTTTGATGTCAAAATATGCATCTTTTTACCTTGTGTGCTTCTAACCAACATATTGGCTATTATTGATTAATTAATTGACTTTTAACCTTCATACTAGGTGTATATATGATTTATGCACCACCATTACCTCTAGAACAAAGTTTTATACTTTCGTATGTATTTATGTTAGTAATAATCTTTCCTTTGTTTCTCCCTGAAGGACTTCCTCAAATATTTCTTATAAGGCAGGTCTAGTGATAATGAATTCCTTCAGCTTTTGTTTATTTGTGAAAT
>NW_012104865.1:1409864-1410735 GCF_000951045.1 Mandrillus leucophaeus | reverse complement strand
TTTTTTTTTTTTTTAATGGAGTCCCACTCTGTGGCCAGGCTGGAGTGCCATGGCATGACCTTGGCTCACTGCAACACCTGCTCCCCAGGTTCAAGCCATTCTCCTGAGTCAGCCTCCCAAGTAGGTGCGACTACAGGCCCACACCACCATACCTGGCTAATTTTTGTGTTTTTAATAGAGATGGGGTTTCACCATGTTGGCCAGGGGTCTCCACCGCATGATTCACCTGCCTTGGCCTCTCAACGTGCTGGGATTAGAGGCATGAACCACTGCATCTGGCCTCTTGGTTCAATCTTAAGAGACTGTATGTTTTCAGAAATTTATCCGTTTCTTCTAGGTTTTCTACTTTGTGTGCATAGAGGTATTTGTAATTGTCTCAGGACTTTTTACATTTCTGTTGAGTCAGTGCTAATGTCCCGTTTGTCATTTCTGATTGTATTTATTCGGATCTTCCCTCTTTTTTAAATAGTCTATCTAGCAAGTGGCCTATCAGGTTTTTTATTCTTTAAAAATACAACTTTGGGTTTTACTGATCTTTCATATGGTTTTTTAGCATCTAAATTTTTTTCAGTTCAGATCTAATTTGGTTTTCTTTTGTCTGGTACCTTTGGGATTGGTCTGCTCTGGTTTTTCTAGTTCCTGGAGGTGTGATGTTAGGTTGTTAATTTGAGATTTTTCTAACTTTTTTGTGGGCATGTCGGTCTATAAACTTTCCTCTTACCATTACTTTAGCTATGGCCCAGAGAATCTGGTATGTTGTACATTTGTTTTCATTTAGTTCAAAGGATTTCTTGATTTCTACCTTAATTTCATTGTTTACCCAAAAGTCACCCAGGAGTAGATTGTTTAATTTCCATGTAATCTTTTGATT
>NW_012104865.1:1409005-1409814 GCF_000951045.1 Mandrillus leucophaeus | reverse complement strand
GGCTCACTGCAACACCTGCCCCCCAGGTTCAAGCCATTCCCCTGCGTCAGCCTCCCAAGTAGGTGCGACTACAGGCCCACACCACCATACCTGGCTAATTTTTGTATTTTTAATAGAGATGGGGTTTTACCATGTTGGCCAGGGGTCTCCACCACGTGATTCACCTGCCTTGGCCTCTCAATGTGCTGGGATTAGAGGCATGAACCACTGCATCTGGCCTCTTGGTTCAATCTTAAGAGACTGTATATTTTCAGAAATTTATCCATTTCTTCTAGGTTTTCTATTTTGTGTGCATAGAGGTATTTGTAATTGTCTCAGGACTTTTTACATTTCTGTTGAGTCAGTGCTAATGTCCCCTTTGTCATTTCTGATTGTATTTATTTGGATCTTCCCTCTTTTTTAAATAGTCTATCTAGCAAGTGGCCTATCAGGTTTTTTATTCTTTAAAAATATAACTTTGGGTTTTATTGATCTTTCATATGGTTTTTTAGCATCTAAATTTTTTTCAGTTCAGAACTAATTTGATTTTCTTTTGTCTGGTAGCTTTGGGATTGGTCTGCTCTGGTTTTTCTAGTTCCTCGAGGTGTGATGTTAGGTTGTTAATTTGAGATTTTTCTAACTTTTTTGTGGGCATGTAGGTCTATAAACTTTCCTCTTACCATTACTTTAGCTATGGCCCAGAGAATCTGGTTTGTTGTACATTTGTTTTCATTCAGTTCAAAGGATTTCTTGATTTCTACCTTAATTTCATTGTTTACCCAAAAGTCACCCAGGAGTAGATTGTTTAATTTCCATGTAATCTTTTGATT
>NW_012104865.1:1402234-1403990 GCF_000951045.1 Mandrillus leucophaeus | reverse complement strand
GATCCGCCCACCTCGGCCTCCCAAAGTGCTGGGATTACAGGCGTGAGCCACCGCGCCCGGCTATTTTATTCTTATTCCTTTCAGCACCACGCCATTCTCCCCTGGCCTGCAAGGCTTCTACTGAGAAATCTGCTGATGGTCCATAGAAATTCCCTTATATGTAATTTGATGCTTTTCTTTGTCGCTTTTATAATTCTGTTTATGACTTTTGATAATATAATTATAATGTGCCTCTTTAGATTAATCTATTTTGGGATCTGTGAGCTTTAGGGGTCTGAATATCCATATCTCTCCCAAGACTTACTAAGTTTTCAGAATTTTTCAGAATGCATTTCATTAAATAAGCTGTTAGTCTCTTTCTCTGTCACTTCACTTCTTAAATAACATAATGCAATACTTCTTCACTTAATGATGTCCCATAAATCTCACAGGCTGTCTTCACCTCTTTTCATTCTTTTTTCATTTCTTCCCGTGAATGAGTCATTTCAAAAGACTGATTTTTAGGTTCACAGATTCTTTTTCTGCTTTATCTAGTCTACTATTAAAGCTCTCAATTGTATTTTTTGTTTGCTTAATTGATTGAAATCTTTGGCTCCAAGATTTCTGGTTCTTCTTTATGATATCTATTTCTTTGTTGAAGTTGTCGTTCAGATCATGAATTCTTTTGCTGATTTCATTGAATTTTCTATTTGTATTCTATTATGTCTCTCTTGGTTTTCTTAAGATCATTAATTTAATTTCCTTTTCAATAAATTCACACATTTCTGTAAATTTGGGGGTCAGATACTGGGAAATTCTCATGTTCCCTTGGTGGCAGCATGTTCCCTTGTGTTTTCGTGTTTCTGATATTCCCACATTAATGCTTGTGCATCTTCTGTTACAGTCTCCTCTTCCAAACTTCAGAGAATGACTTTCATAGGGAAAAACTTTCACCTGACAATGGGCTGGAGGGCATCAGTTGGGCAGAGTGCAATGGTTCTGGTACTATGTGGGTGCAGTGGTGTAGTCTCTATACAGCTTCACCACTTGAGATCAGTGTTAGTGATGACTGTAAATGCCTTAGTGACCTGGCTGCAGGAGTTTCTCGCAGTGACATTGACTGTGTAGGCTATTATGATAAGGGCTTTAGAGATCCTACTGTTCTTGTCTTTCTAACACTCTGAAGTCTTAGCTGAAGAGGCCTTTGTTGATATTGGTTCTAACATGATTCACAGGCAGTCACAGTGACAGTGGGATTCAGGGCCTAATATCTATTTTAATTCTCTTGGGCCACAGAAATATAAAATTAAAATACTCTGGCATTTCACTTGTACAATACAATGTAAGCCGCCTTAAATCAAGCCTACTTTTTGACTTGAGTAAACTATAAATCTCTTATTTTAGTTTAGGATAGTAAACTAATGCAAAGAGGTTCAATGAGACTGATGTTGGCATTCTCCTTGAAGATGCAACTTGCTATAATTATCTTTGATTATGTATAAGATTAAACAAAAATGTAGGTCTGTGATCTGGCGCAGTGGCACATTCCTGTAATCCCAGTACTTTGGGAAGCTGAAGCAGGCAGATAATCTAAGGTCAGGAGTTTGAGACCAGCCTAGCCAACATGATGAAACACTGTCTCTACTAATAGTACAAAAATTAGCCAGATGTGGTGGCAGGCACCTGTAATTCCAGCTACTTGGGAGGCTGAGGCAGGAGAATCGCTTATACCTGGGAGGCAGAGGTTGCAGTGAGCCAGGATCATGCCACTGCACTC
>NW_012104865.1:1399456-1401986 GCF_000951045.1 Mandrillus leucophaeus | reverse complement strand
AACAAAAATAAAATATTTTTCTTCACTTTGCTTTTTCCAACTTGTATCTTAGGTTCAGGGTACACATGTGCAGATTTGTTACGTGGATGAATTGTTTGTTGTGGTGTTTGGTGTACAGATTATCAAGTAATCCAGGTAATGAGTATAGTACCTGATGAGTAGTTTTTTTATTCTGACCCTCCACACTCTACCCTCCAGTAGTCCCTTGTGTCTATTGTTCCCTTCTTTGTGTCCATGCGTACTCAATGTTTAGCTCACACTTAGAAGAGTAAACATGCAGTATTTGGGTTTCTGTTCCCGCATTAATTTGCTTAGGATAATGGTCTCCACCTCCATCCATATTGCTGTGAAGGCCATGATATTCTTTTTATGGCTGTGTAGTATTCTATGGTGTACATGTACCAAATGTTCTTTATCCAGTCCACCACTGATGGGCATTTAGGTGGATCCCATATCTTTGCCAAGTTTCCTGAGGCCTTCTCAGAAGCTGAGCAGATGACAGCATCATGCTTCCTGTACAGCCTGCAAAACCATGAGCCAATTAAATCTCTTCTCTTTATAAATTACCCAGTCTCAGGTATTTCTTTATACAATGTGAGAATGGACTAATACAATGTCCTTTGCCCATTTCTTAATGGGATTGTTTGGTTTTTGTTTGTTAAATTGTTTAAGCTCCTTATATATTCCAGATATTAAATCTTTCTCTGATACATAGTTGGCAAATATTATAAAAAATATTATTAAAAAAATACTCTACATTGTCTGTTTTCTCTGATGATAGTTTCTTTTGCTGTCCTGAAGCTTTTTAGTTTAATTGCACTTGTCAGTTTTTGTTTTTGTTTTTGTTTTTGAAATTACTTTTGGAGTCTTCATCATGAAATTTTTGCCAGGGTCTATGCCCAGAATGGTATTTCCTGTATATTCTTCTAGGGCTTTTATAGTTTTAGGTTTTATATTTAAGTCTTTAATTCACGTTGAGTTTATTTTTGTGTATGGTAAAAGGAATGAGTCTGGTTTTAACCTTACGCATATGGCTAGCCAGTTATCCTAGCACCATTTATTGAATGGAGTCCTTTCCCAATTGCTTGTTATTGTTAACTTTGTCAAGATTAGATGGTGGTAGATCTGTAGCTTTATTTCTGGGTTCTCTAACCTGTTCCTCTGGTCTATGTGTCTGTTTCTGAGGCAGTACTATGCCATTTTAGTTAATGTAGCCTTATAGTATAGTTTAAAGTCAGGTAGTATAATGCCTCTGGCTTTGTTCTTTTTGTTTCAAATTGCTTTGGCTATTTGAGCTCTTTTTGGTTCCATATAAATTTTAGAATAATTTCTTCTACTTCTGTGAAAAGTGTTATTGGTAACTTGATAGGAATAGCATTTAATCTATAAATTGCTTTCGGCAGTATGACCATTTTTAAAATATTGATTCTTCCTAACCATGAGCATGGAATGTTTTTCCATTTATTTGTGTCATCGCTGATTTCTTTCAGTAGTGTTCTGTAATTACAATTGTAGAGATCTTTCACCTCCCTGTAGGTGTATTCCTAGGTATTTTATTCGTTTCACTGCTAATGTGAATGGGATTGCATTTTTTTTTTTATTTGGCTCTCAGCTTGGATATAATTGGTGTATAGAAATGTTACTTATTTTTGTACATTGATTTTGTATCTTGAAACGTTACTGAAGTTGTGTATCAGATCTAGGAGCCTTTGGGCAGAGACTATAGGGTTTTCTAGGTATAGAATCATATTATCTGCAAAGAGAAATAGTTTGACTTCCTCTTTTCCTTCTGGATGTCTTTTTTATTTCTTTCTCTTGAGTGATTGCTCTGGTAAGGACTTCCAGAACTATGTTGAATAGGAGTGATGAGAGTGGACATCGTTGTCTTGTTGTGGTGGGGAATCCATCCAGCTTTTGCCTGTTCAGTATATTGTTGGCTGTAGATTTGTTATAGATGAGACTTACTGTTTTGAGGTATGTTCCTTTGATGCCTTTTTCGGGGTTTTAAAATGAAGGGATACTAAATTTTATTTATATATTTTTCTGCATTTATTGAGATAATCACATAGCTTTTGTTTTTAGTTATGTTTATGTGATGAATCACATTTAGTGATTTGCATATGTTGAACCAACCTTATATTGCAGGAGTAAAGCCTACTTGATCATGGTGGATTAGTTTTTTGATGTGCTGCTAGATTCAGTTGAGAATTTTTGCATCTATGTTCATTAGGAATACTGGACTAAAGTTTTCTTTTTTCATTGTATCTCTGCCAGAGTTTGGTATCAGAATGATGCTTGCCTTATAGGATGAGTTAGGAAGGAATCCCTCCCCCTCAACTTTCTGAAATAGTTTCAATAGGATTGGTACCAGCTCTTCTCTATGTTGGTAGAATTCACCTGTGAATTCATCTGGTGCAGGGCTTTTTCTGGTTGGTAGGATTTTTATTACTGATTCAGTTTCAGAACTCCTTATTGGTTCATTAAGGGTTTCAATTTCTTCTTGCTTCAATCTTTTTTTTTTTTTTTTTTT
>NW_012104865.1:1395254-1398774 GCF_000951045.1 Mandrillus leucophaeus | reverse complement strand
AGTTCAAAGGATTTCTTGATTTCTACCTTAATTTCATTGTTTACCCAAAAGTCACCCAGGAGTAGATTGTTTAATTTCCATGTAATCTTTTGATTTTCAGAGAGCCTCTTGATATTAAAATCTCTATTTTTTTTCCACTGTGGTCTGAGAGTGTCATTGTTACATTTTTTAATTTGTTGAGAATTGCTTTACGGCTGAGCACATGGTCGATTTCAGAGTATTTCTCATATGCAGATGAGAAGAATGAATATTCTATTGTTGTTGGGTGGAGTGTTCTGTGGATGTCTGTCAGGTCCATTTGATTGAGTGTTGAGTCCCAAATATCTTTTGTTAGTTTTCTGCTTTGACGATCTGTTGAATACTGTCAGTGTGGTGCTGACATCTCCCACTATTATTCTGTGTTTACCTAAGTCTCTTTGTTCTTCACTTTTTTAACATATTTAATTTGGACTATAATTTTTCACATTTTATCTGTATACATACATTCAAATATTGTCCCTTCATGTAACCCATTCTTCTATTTTCAAAAGACAGATGCTAGTAAATCTGCATCCATCTATCTGTGCATTTTAAGTCACAATTGACATTTTGCCTTTTAAGGAAAATATAAGAAGAGTGATTTTTTAAAGTAATATTTTGGTAATATTTGGACTGAAATTAACATGATATAATATTTTAACATCTCTAAGCAGAGTTAAAATTACAACTATTTCAAAATTATATTTAGACAAGTTATTCTTAATAACACTCCGAATCTTTTGGCTTTTCCTATAAGAGTATTGCAGTACCAGAAAAAAATATAATGTTCACTTATTCATTTTGATTGCACTTTCTAATGTCATTTGCCCTATGCATCCCAACATCACCTTGTCAGAGAGTACTGCTTCCCCAAGACTGCCCCAGGGTCCTGTTGACGGATTGCTCTAATTGCAGTTGGTGCTGTAAACAAGGCAGCTACTCCATGCTCTGCAAGCACACGGAAATAAGCGCCAGCATCTGGTGTTCCCACAGGCTTCCCCTACAATGAGATTCATTTAAAATGTCACTGGGTAAAATGTCTCATATTTCACTGACAGTTCAATAGTTATACATTTAACACAACAATGTTAATAACATGGGGTTTTCAACAAATCTTAGTTTTAAAATATTTCCATGTTCTGTCATAAATAAAGCAAACCAAATACCCAGGCATAAGAGAGGCTGTTTGCTCCATTATAGTATCTTAAAAGCTTTCAAATTATAATTTTTTCTTCATCAAGTTTTGAAAAATAAAGAATTAAAAATACATATCACATTCAAATTAAGAACATAAAACATTCTTGTATTTGCCAAAAAAAACTAAATATGGTTGTTATGAATATTGAACTTTAACGTATTTTTCATGATCACTATTAAAAGTGACAACAGTATTTCTCAAAACATTTGAGAAAAAAGAAAAATTTGCAAAAGCAGTGATTCCTGAGCAATGACCTTTTCAGTTAAATGTCTCACTCCAAGAAAAGTAACTCCTATGAATTAAAAATAATCCAATAAGATGTGCCAAAGTGCATGTTTTTCACAGACTCAAAATAACATTATATATGTTCAAAGGAAAATCGTGCATAAAAATCTCACAATTTGGCAAGCCATGCAATTCAAAAGACAAAGAAAGGTTTAGTTGATGTTTCTGCAAAGTGGAAAATAGGCAAGTTACTAAAATAAATCAGTAAGTCTGCAAACATTCTAACTAACCCATAAAATCTATCTTGGCCAAGTCACATCCCCTTCTTTCATAATCAATCCTCATCACTGCTACCTTTCCCTGTGTTTCTAAAGCAAGATGACTGGAATGTTAACATATGTTTTGGAACATATATTATATATATGTGTGTGTATATATATTTCACAGCCAAACCCTTTTGTGGAAGTTGGAGGTAAACAAATGGCAACAGGGTTTTTTAATCTTAGATCATTTCTAACCTTAAAAGGATTAAGAGGTATTACTGATTTCTAAGAGAAGGGTAACTGTATTTAATATTTCCTAAACCTCCCTGATTAAATTCTCAATCTCAGTTTCCCATGAAACTCTGTAAATGACCCATAGGAAACACCGAACTAAGGTAAAAAGAGCAAAGGATTTGCTAGTAGCACACTCAACAATGTCCCCAAACAGGGAATAAGAAAAAAATGATGATATCATGACAGATATATTAATTTTTTTAATTTAGAGAAAGGAATGAACTATAAATGAGGTATAGGATAGTTGTCCAATAATTTAGATTCAATACTCATTGATTAGATCATTGATAGAACACTATTTTTTTATTATTTTTAAATAGTTTTCTTTAATATTCTTTAGTGTAATTATGTTCCTATTAAAAAAAAACTATTTCAACTTGTTTTATATTCTATTGCTTTCTATTTTGCCTTTTTAGTACCAAAAAAGTATTTGCTGCAGCTGGAAATTTATTTTGATTATCACAACTATCTAAAGCACAATTTATTTCATTACTCTTCATACAAATCAACACATGCAAATAATACAAAAAGCTGCAAAATACAACCTGGCAACACATGTACATAATTTCACTCACAAATTTTGAAGCCTTTAGTACATCAGTCTGAAATGAGTCTGCAACTTTATTCCTTCTAACAAACAAGGTAAACATTTTATTTTTACTTTTTTGATACGTCTCAGGCATTGATCAGTTCCCTGAGTATTAGACTGTGACTTAGAAAATGTGATCTCACCCACGTGAAAATGATTTATTAACTGACCTTGTGCAACTGACTTACCCTGTCTATGCTTCCATTTACTTGCCTGTTAAATAAGAATAAATCATTTTGCCAATGTTTTCTCAATAAGCTAAAGGCACTGAGATAATATTGTAGGATAATGTAACCTCCACTGAAGAAAGATATTTTATAGCCAATCGAAATTGAATTCCACGACAGTGCCAGTGTCATGAGAAAATAATTACTCACTAAAGGGTGATATTAATATCATAATTAAAATGATATACCATGTAAGACCACCTACATAGAGGACACAGTATTTTACAGTGCCTCCAATTACTTATGTTTAATGATAACAATAAGGGCATATCAAGTATTAAAAATATAGTCCTATGCCATATAGCAATGTTTTAGATAATTATGATACCATATTTTTGTGCTTTGTTTTGGTGGTTTTTAAGACAGAGTCTCGCTCTGTCGCGCAGGCTGGAGCGCAGTGGTGCAATCTTGGCTTACTGCAACCTCGACCTCCTGGGTTGAAGCGATTCTCCCTGCCTCAGCCTCCTGAGTAGCTGGGACTACAGGTGCACGCCAGAAAGACACAGGTGCACGCCCGAAAGACTACAGCGGATGGGACATCCCCTAAATAATTAAGGATTCCAAGGACAGAATAACCATGCTGAGATGTGCTCATACAGCAGGCACACATCAGTGTAAACTTGCTGTGATGGGCAAAATTTTGTCTGCTGTTTTTAAAGAGTGAGTGTCTTAGCGGTCCATGATTACACTAAAAAAAAAACAAAAA
>NW_012104865.1:1382065-1395009 GCF_000951045.1 Mandrillus leucophaeus | reverse complement strand
TTTTTAGTAGAGACAGGGTTTCACCATGTTAGCCAGGCTGGTCTTGAACTTCTGACCTCAGGCAATCTGCCTGCCTCGGCCTCTCAAAGTGCTAGGATTACAGGCATGATACCATAGTTTTACTGCACTTTTTCTATGTTTAGATATATTTAGCTATACAAATACCATGTGCTACAATTGCCTGCAGTAGTCAACACAGTAACATGTACAGGTTTGTAGCCTTGAGCAATAGACTATACTATATAGCCTAGCTATGTAGTAGGCTATACCACCAGGTTTGTGTAAGTATACTCTATGATGTACACACAGTAATAAAATCTCCGGATACATTTCTCAGAATATATCTCCATTGTTAAGCAATACATGACTGTATTAGTAAAAAAACTACAGCATATTTTTTATAATATATGATTTTAACTTCTATTGCAAGTCTGACCCTGTACCAAACTAATTTTCATCAATATTATACTTACGGAATATAAAAATCATCATAATGTAGCATTACTATTAGAATAGTAAAGAAGTGTTCATAAAATCTCACGATGTTCTTTCATAAGTTAATTGAACATAGAAAAGTTCAGTTGCTTTGTGTTTTACTGTCCATTCCCCAGAAGATAATTCAATGTTATGAATAAAATGTTTTCCTATTTAAAATTACTTTAATATTTGTATACTTTAGTTTTTTCTTTTTTAAGACCTTCTGTTCGATGTCAAATTTAATTTAAAAAATTGTGATATTAAAGAAATTACCCATTTCAAAAACAGTCTGATGATTAACATATATATTAAGCCCAGAATAATGTAAACATTTCAGTTAATATAATGTAGCATAGAGAAAGATCTTTCATCATAAACTATTGTTTACATACAAACAAATAATGAAGTGGGTAACACTGGTGTATTTATTTATTTAATAAATATTCTGAGAACAATTATGTGAATAAGCCGGATAAGGTCCTGCTTTAATGGAACACACATTCTCATAAGTTTGGATGTGTGTATGTCTGTGTGTGTGTGTATGGGATAATATTATTAGAAATTGCACAGTATATGCTGCAAGCTATTTGTGTCCCATAAACAGAAAGAATGCAGTAATAAATGGAGGACTTGTATGTTCTCAGTACTTACCACCACCAGTAGCTTCAGAAAGCTGAAGCAAAGCCTGTAAGAATCTTTTATTATTAATGCTAAATAAAAGTGACTCAATGGCTTATTGATTTTATTTATTATTCTCTCCTGCCTTCATACACGTGCACACACACATAGACAAGCATGCACACATAAGCAATAAAATATCTTCATAATGCTTTTTAAAAGCAGCCAGGAACACACTAAGCGTACTGAACTGCCTAAAGAAAAAGACATTGATTCCATAACTTGGTTTTCACTAAGGGGCAGTAACCCAGGCAATATTCAATTTAAAAATAAGAAGATTCTAAGATTGCAGGGATTTTAAATAAACAACATATACACCAAAAGCAATAATGCAGTCAAAAATACCAACTTTAAAGCTCCTCAAACTCAAACCAATGTGGTTACCAGTTGTTTATTTAATTTCTTTCTCCCAAACTAAGTCTACATTATTAGTTGCTTCCTAGATAATAAAGGTAGAAAGGGATGTCTACAAAGACAAAGCCAAAATTCTAAGCTTTCAGCTGTTAGAAATTATAAAATTTAACCTCAGAGAGTTATAAAACATCAATTGCTAATATTAGCAAGATTTATAATGTGGCTAAGAAGGTACACAGCACAGAAACCAAAACAGTTACCAAAATGCCTTAATATTAACATCCGTATATAATTTTCTACCAGTTATGATTCATTATATTGGTATGTATTGTAGATGACAAGCCCCCAGTTAGAAAACCAGTTAGTATCTCACCTTCTCATGTATTTTCTACTAAGGTTAAGTTTTCAACACAGGAAAGAGGCGAAATACAACCACTTAGCAAAATTAAGTTATAATTAAACAGTAGAGTTAAATCTTTGGACAAAAAAATTGCTTTATTATTAACCCTATGATTAATCCTATGATTCCGTTTCTTCAAGTCTTGAGGTCAAGACTACTTGTGATTTCCCAGACACTGATATAAAACTTTTTGAGTCAGCTGCAGCTTTGCCTCTTTTTTGGTGGCAGGATTAGAAATACATCTGGTCTCCTTCTGAATACTACTTTTGAGAAATGTCACCCAAGGCATGTTTCCACAGCAGTTCTAAGGTGAAGACAGCAGCATCCTTTATCGACTAGTAGCAAATTTTATTTCAGCAGACAGGTTGTTTTGTTTATTTCAGGAGAGTGATAAAACTGGAAATAGCATTTGCTGAGTTCCTACTACAGCTCATGTGTCTTTATCAAGGGATGAGTGCTTGGGACGGCAACATTTAAAGTTAAAACTTGTTAAAACGTAAGCAGTTATCCAGGATATACTATTTAGTGAAAAAAAAAATCAAAATGCAGAATAGTGTGCATAAGATTGACAACCTTCAAGGGAGATAAATTGTAAAGCTGGAAGAGGGGATGGTGAGGTTTCCAATGTTTACCTTTTTGTAAGTTTTAAAATATGAAAAAAGAGGGTGTACAATCTCTTCAAAAATGGGCCTTTTCTTCCTCAATGCCCCTCTCTCTATAACTCACATTATTTTGTTCCAATTTTCAAAACATTACTATTACTTTAAAGCCAAATGGGATAATTGACCTATGCCTTAAGATCCTCAGATGAAGGACTTTGTGTTATGGCAGATGCTCCTTTAAGAATTGAAAACTTACTTGTAAATACAATCTGATTCAGATCAGACTGACTTCCCTGATTCTTACTTGCTAGAGATGTCCCATCATTCTGCTGGCCTCACTTGTAAGGATAAGCTGCCATCTTGCCTTTCTCCATCTTATTCAAACCACCATCTAATATTACTCAAATCCAGTGGTTACTAACCCTAAATGTACAGTAGAACTTCTTGGGATGCTTTTGAATGAAACCAATGTCTGGTGCCACTTCCAGAGATTCTTATTCAATTGGTCTTGATTTGGGCTGACCACTGTTGTATTTTAGTAATTCTAATCTGCGGCCAGGATTTAGAACTGATACATGGTCCTTTGATCGGCATTATCTCAGACAAGGCTATTTTTCAATACCAACCTGCCTGGTTGCCCTAATGGATGAGCCTAGAATGTAACACTAGCTGTTCTGAATTTTCTCCATTTGTTATAAATAAAATGAGCTAAATCCAAGTGTTAACAAGTGAATATAATGATAATTGAAAACTGATTATGACCATACACAGAGGAAATTACTGGGGACAAATGCTTCATTGTCTTTAATTCTTTATGCCTTGCCCTATAAACCAGACTCTAGACTGGACATAAATGTCATGATTTATAGGACATAGTACCCTGAGTACAATGACCTTTCTCTAGAGATGGAAGGATTAGCTCTGACCAGAAGCTCTTTCTGTGTTACCCAGAGACCTTTTAAGAGTATCACTCTCCTCCAGTGCTCTCGTTGGTTGTTGGTTGTATCACTACTTGAGAAGATCATATGTTAATTTCATAGATACAGAGTTTGCGGCCCGAACTTCAGAGGAGTTCATGGATATTCTGAAATTAAATTGAGGTATGTACATATGTTCATTTTCCTATGGAAGAGGAGTCAATAGCTTCTACGGGATTCTGAATAAGAGTCAGTAAACAAAAATTGTTGAAGTATATGAAAGCATCTCAAAACACAAAATGCTCCTCAAAGATTTTCTATTTGTCTCAGAAACAGCTTGGAGGAAGCAAGACCGCAGATGGACATGTAGAGACAATAACATCCCTTCATTTTCTGTTCCACAAGATAGGTAAATTGCCAAGACTACCCTTTTAATGCACTTCTATTAAAGAGCCATAAATATTCTCAAAGAACCAACAATTTACTGGTTAATCTGAGGTCTCCAACCAACCTTCCTTCTTTCCCCACTCCCCATTACTTTAATCATATGGAATCACCATTTTCACAAGTCAAAGCAGTCAAATATCAGCAATGTCACATGGTTCAGATTAATGCTTTCTATCAGTTTGCTATTTTGACAATCCCTCTTCACTGTCTCCTTGTGGTAGGTCCCACACAGTTGCAATTCCTCAGGCTTGAGTCATTTCCTTTCTTCAATTAAGGATACAACCCTGTGTCCAGGCCTGAGAAGCTGAGACTTCTCCATGGCCAAAGCTCCAAGACACAAATATCTATACATCTATTATTTTTAAAGATATGTATGTGCTACGGTCTGAAACATGCCTCCCAAAATTCATGTGTTGAAAATTGAATCCTCAGTGCAACAGTGTTGGAAGGTGGGGACTTTTGGAAGATGTTTCGGTTAGGAGGGCTCTGCTCTCATGAATGGACAAATGGTGCTAAAACAAAGGGTTTGTGGGAAAGTGTTTGTCCTCTTTTGTCCTGCTCTTCTGCCATGTGAAGATATACTGGTCCTCCTCTCTGGAGGACACAGAAACAAGGCAGCATCTTGAACAAGAGACAGAACCTTCCAGCACCTTGATCTTGAATGTCACAGTCTGCAGAACTGTAAGAAATAAATTTCTGTTCTACATAAATTACCCCGTCTGTTGTATTGTTATAGCAGCATAAAACAAACTAGGGCAGGGTGTGTATCCTAAACGGTCTAGAGCTATCCTTTTGGTTTGGTTCTTCTCTTGTCTTTTCCTAGCTCTGAGAGTTGACAATTTGGGGTCTTATACTGAAGCCAACCCCCAATGAATAAGCCATTGTTTCTATGTAGCAGGTAAGAGTCTATCTAATCCCCTTAAAAAAAAAAAAAGTTTACCTTTGGAAGTACTAATGTCAAGTAAATGAAACTGAAACTGCTAATTCTGCAGATGCAGTGCTGAGCAAATTAGGGATTCTGACATATTTAACATTCTCAGTAGTCACAGAGAGCATTTACCCCTGGTATAGCTCATAACTCACTGCTTCTAGCAGGACTATTTTCATCTCAGAGTTATTTCATGCTGAGGTGCAGTCACTCTGCTATCCTGTACTAGAGGGACAAATTAAGGTTTTTCTTATTCATTGTAATTAATGAGACTTTGCTGTAAGCAGAAAAATTAAATGAGTTCTTGCTTAATCACACTACCGGACTTCTGCCCAGGAAGTGAAGTATGGCTATTCCATATGCATACTACAATTCAGCCTGAGGTTGCACAAAACCTGGTCCCTCCATAACATCCAACGCTTTGCCCAAAACAACCTTCAAACATGCTCAGATTTCTCCATGTCAAAAATGAAACAACGAACTTTCCTGTGAAATTGCCCTCATCAAAGGGACTAATGACACCCTGATCACCAAAGTGCTCTTCAGTTGTCTTATTAGTCTTTTCTCTATAGCACTTGGCGCTGTTGATCCTCATCCTGTGAAAAACCTTCTCATCGCCCTTCTTTAGTACACTTTGCTTTTCCGATTCTGCTGTTGGCTCCAGTTTCTAACTCTCAATTTATATAGTTTCTCTTCCTCAGCCTCAAGAATTTCCTAAGTTTCTGTTCTCAGTCTTTACCTGAGTAACTTGATCAAATCTGACTTTGCAATGTCATATGAATATCTGAGTACAACCTTCAAACTCAGTGTTACCAAAACCAAAATTATTGCTTCCCTCTCCACCAGTTGTTCTTCCTACTGTGGTATTTCAGTTGATAACTGCCATTATTTTGGTTGTCCTAGCTGAAGACATCAGAGCCATTTTCAGCTCCCTTTTCATCTCTTACAATAGCCACCTGACACCCTAACCTCCTCCTCAATGTTCTGATCACTAATATTCTAGTCCTGGTCATGTATCTTGGATATCTTGGACTACACAACAGCTTCTCAATTGTCCCTCTCCAGATTATGGCAAGGGAATCCTGCTTTTGAATCCAGTGAAGCTTGTTTCAAATCCCAGCTCCAGTCCCCTGTGCCACTGGCAAATGTATTTGCTGTCTCTGATTCTAAATTTCTACAGCAGCTGTAAATGGGGGACTTAAAATATCTACATCATGGGTTTGTGCTTATAATTAAAACAATGTATAAAAAGTGCTTAGAAGAGTTCTGATCACTCAACACTCAATGAATAGTAGTTATTATTAATTTGTATTGTCTCATTCACAAAGTTATCCGTATCTACTAGTTGCAAACCTCCCTTAAAAACCTAGTGCAGATTTTTAAGCCACCATGCAAGAGTTAAATGTAGAGTATTTATCATAGGTGATGACACTATGTAGTTTACAAAGAAATTGTCATATCTTCTACACAGTGTAAGAGTTTGTTATTTAGGTGTGTCTTGATTTGTTTGCTTTCTGTACTTTATATTAATCTTAATTCCTTGAATATATTGTCAGAACTTTTGGTGTAAGGACCATATCTGATATTTATTCTGCTTCCCCATTACCTTCTAGCATGATTTGGAGCTGACAATAGACATTAATAAATATTGTTGATGGAGCCATGACAATAGCTGAGCTTGCTAGCTCCAACATAAAACATATAAATAAAGAGAAAAATAAACTCAAAAATAAATATTTTTTAACAACTAGTCACAGGAGAAATCTAAAAGATGCTAGCATCAGCTTTATAATCTTTTCCAGTTGAGAAGATCAAATTATATAGCCTCAATCAGAGTAATAGCTGAGTCATCATTTTTTCTCATTCTATATACACAGAAGGCAGATTGCTATATACTAGATTTTTTTAACGTTATTTTCCATTACATGAAGAGGAGAAAAGGAGTATGATGTGTACAATTGAATATACTAGTTAGCGGAATCATGGCTACTTGTCTTAAAAGGAAGTCGCATATTTCTGTCTTTAAAAGAAGCAAATCCCTGTCCTTAAAAAAGGAATAAACAAATTAGAGAAAACTGGTTAACATAAATAAAAACACAAAATTCTTGCAAAGAGAAGATAACTACATATGTGGAGATAAAATTACACTGTGAAAATGAAGCCTGGGAAGGGTTAACTATTCAGAAGGTGTACATGTGAAAAATACAGTATAGGATGACTTAGTGGAGATTACAGATACAGGGAAATACAGAAGTAATTGAGATGTTCATTGAAGATACTTTGGGGATGACTTAGCAAGAGTATTAAATGCAAAAACTAACTTGGGAGCCTCAGTATTTTCAAATATGAGACCTGCGTATTTGGAAATGGCTTGAAGTTTCAGTCCACATATATAAAGTGATAATAATTACTCTTATTTACACATGTATAAAATGTACAATCACATGTTACTTGATGATGAGAATACATTCTGACATATGTATCTTTAGGTGATTTTAGCATTGTGAAAACTTCACAGAGTGTTTTTACACAAACCTAGATGGTGAAGCCTACCACATACTGAGGCTGTATGGTATCGCCTCTTACGCCAAGGCTACACATCTGTATGGCATGTTACTGTCCTGAATACTGTAGACAATTGTATCACAATGGTAAGTGACTATGTACCTAAACATGTTTAAGCATAGAAAAATAACAGTAAAAATATGGTATAAAAATAAAAAAAATGCTACGCCTATATAGGGCACTCACAAGAAATTGAGCTTATAGAACTAAGAGTTGCTTTGTGTGAGTCAGTGAGTAAGTGGTGAATGAATATGAAGATCTAGGACATTATTGTACACTACTCCTTATTGTGTAAACACTGTACACTTAAGCTACACTAAATTTCTAAAGTAGTTTTATTTCTCCAATAATAAATTAAGTTTAGCTTACTGTAACTATTTTACTTTATCAATGTTTTGATTTTTTTAATTTTTGACTTGTAATAAGACAGCTTAAAAGATAAACACATTGTACAGCTGAACAAAATTATTTTCATTATTTACATGTTCATTCTATAAGTTTTTTCCATTTAAAAATTTTCAATTTTTAAAAAACTTTAAACTTTTTTGTTTAAAAACTAAGACACAAACATACACATTAGCCTAGGCCTACACAGGATCAGGATTATCAGTATCACTGTCTTCCATCTCCACAATTTTTCCCACTGGAAGCTCTACAGGGGCAAGCATGAAGCTGTCATCTGCTATGACAATAATGACTTCTTCTGGAATACCACCTGAAGGATCTGTCTGAGACTGTTTTAGAGTTAATCTTTTTTAATATGTAGGAGTACACTCTAAAATAAAATATGTAGTATAGTAAATACACAAACCAGCCACAGTAGGTTGTTATCATTATCATGTATTAATGTACTGCACATAATTGCATGTGGTATACTTTTACACCATTGGCAGCACAGTAGGTTTATTTATACCAGTAGGTTTGTTTACACCAGCATCACAAACGTGAGAAATGCAATGTGCGACAATGTTACGATGATAGGAAATTTCCAGCTCCATTATAATCTTATGGGACCACAAAGTATATGTGGTCTATCACTGACCAAAACATTTTTATGTAACACATGACTGGATTGTATAAAAAAAATAATATTTTTGAAACGTTTGAACTACTTTCAACTACACTATTCCATTTGATTCCTAAACAAATATAAAGAGTACAGAGTTCATCTCTACAACAATCATTCTATAAAGAAAGGTTAGTGGCGGCAGCAGTGGTCTATCTGGAGCGGTTGCTATGGAGACAACTTTCCAAGCCGGCGGGATAGGATCCCAACCCTTCAGGCTGCAGCTGCAGCCACCCAGGCATGACTATGGACCCAGACATCCCTGTGCTCTCGGAGTCCCAGAAAGCCCTGCTCCCCGCACAGGCTCAGAAGTGCCTGCTCCTGCTGCATGGCCTCTCCCTGCTCCTGGTGCCTGCTCTGATTTTGTAGCAAAGTTGTGGCCCTATCCAGGTGATGTCACAACACAGCCGAGTGTGTGCACACTCAAGGCATTGCGGACATGCCAGTCCCCTGCCTCCTTGGCCCCCTCTGAACTTTGGGCACCAATGAGCACAGGATGAGGACCAAGGAGGGCTGAGGATGGTTCCGCACAGGCCTGCACGTGTCCCTTGGCATGGACAGCCAGGGTGCCATCGACAAAATGTTGATGACAGCAGGAGGTAGACAGGATTCTGGGTGGAAAGGGGTGGGTCCCGAGTGAAGCCCCACCTTCAAGGCAGGGACAGCCTGAAACCTGAGGGCAGGGCTGTCAGTTCTGGGTGGGGTCCCAGGCCCAGAGTGAGAACTTATGGTGCTTTTTCCGTGCCATCCATGGCCACTAACAGACCAATCAGCATGCACATTCTCCCTTCTGAAGCCCATAAAAACTCCAGACTCAGCCAGACTCACAGAGTTGAGGGACAGCTTGCCTACAGATAGGAGTTACCCATTCTGGAGGGCTGCAGACCCAATGGGATGACTTGCCTGCCAATAGGAGGTAGCTACTCTGGGTCTCCTCTCAGCTGTAGGCTGCACAGATATTGGGATGACCTGCCTCCAAATAGGAGCTACCCTGTCCAGGTCTCCTCTTGCCTGTGGACAGGACCTATCCACTTCATGTCTCCTGAGAGCTGTACTGTTGCTCAATAAAGCACCTTTTTGCCGTGCTCACCCTCCAGTTGTCTGCATACTCATGCATCCTTGACATGGGATGAGAACTCAGGATCTATCGAATGGCTGAACTGAAAGAGCTATAGCACAAACAGGACTGAAATACGGCCCCCTGTCCCTGCTTGTCATGTTGTGGATGACAAGGAGAGAAGAGCTGTGGCCCTTTGGGCAGCCCAGTCCTGGGGGCTCCCCAAGCCAGGGCTGTGACAAACTCTTTGGCATGGGATCCAGGCCAGTAGGACAAGCTGAGCACAGCCTGCCAGGACAAGTGCGCAGAGCGAGCCCAGCAGGCCCAAGTAAAACTCAGGCAAAGGCATCACCAGCTGCAGAGGCTTCCAGTTGGAAAAGCGACACCCCAAGGATCCTGTGACATTAGGGTTATCTAAATTCTCCTTTTTGTCTGTGAATTTAAGAAAAAAGCATTCAATAAGAGATTATCAAGCTGAATACTATAAAGTTTTCGAATATTTATGCAAGGTTGAAAAACTAGTAATGATAATGCCCATCAAAAAAACAGAAGTGGTCTACATCTTCTGCTCAGTCTTCAAAATTGGTAGTAGCTGGATCAACACATCCCTGTGTGCTGATTTTTTTTTCTTGGTGCTGAGAGAATTAATGGGCTCCAAAGGGAGCTGCCTCTAGTGCTCTGATTTGAATGATTCAATGTTATGAGGACAAACAGACTTTGAAAGAAGAAATGTGGAGTAATATTCAAGCATTTAAGTGACTGGATTACAGGAGAATTTATGTTTAGTGTTTATATGTTAGAATTCTATTCTGGGAAATAATATATTTGTATTTTTGAATAATAACTATAGCTTATAACATCCAGAACTGATTATACTATTATATCCTGGGAATGATTCTAAATATTCTAAATATTTTTTCACAGATTAACCAATTGAATACCATAGGCATTATTACTACTGATAATTATAGTTGAGAAAACAAAGGCGGAAATCAGTAAAGCAACTTGTTTGAGGCCTTAATAAACAGAAGTGTCAGAAATCATACTATGGCAGCCTTAAGTAGTATGCTTCCTCTCCAACACTAAAAGTTTTCACTAATTTAAAGTGAAAGTTTACTTCAGTAAATATATTTGAAGAATCAGCATTCCCTAACCATGAAAAGAAATTGGAATAAAGTCCAGAGTTAAAAATTAAAATAAATTACCAAATAATATATTTATTCAAGAAAACCAATTAAAGTGAAGAAGATTCTCAAAAGTGAAAATTGAGAGAGTATGTGTCAACCCTCTCATTTTAATGATTAAAATATGAGCTCCCAAAGAGGTTTAATTAATTTGCTTAAGTCATATAGGTACATAAAGGCAGAGCAAGATAACACCACATATGTTAGTATTTCTAGTCCAGTGACCATACTCCTGTACCACAATTCAGAATTTTAAATCCTCAACTTTCTCTAATTCAATTTATTGCCTGAGAAGGCAGAGTATGGCATATACCTTCAAAGTTAATTGTTGAATTATTTACAAATGGCCATCTTCCCTGGCTAATCTAGTGAACATACTGAAGAATTTATTGAAAAGGCTTCTTGCTGTGATGTATACCATGTGTGAAATGCAAACAAACGTAAAATGAGAGCAAACTTATATCTCTTGACTGGAAAAAAAGACTGTTATTATATAAAAATGACAACTGCTATATCAAGACCAATTATACCAATCAGTTTATGGCTTACTCTCAGGCCAGATTTCAGGAGAAACAGTAACTACTAACATTCCATTTTAGACCTATGTAATACCCTAGCCAAGGAACAGTAATCTCATTTCTTGCTTAACCACACCACTGTCATTGTGGAAGCCTGGGCTTACTGTATCATGAAATTGAAATATGTGTACAACACACACTTTTGCACATTTGTACACAGCAAAGATAAGGAGAAAGGCAGGACCTAGAAAGATTTATTTGCCTTAGAGAAACAGTGTTGGATTTTGATTCTGCAGATGACAGTCTGGTAAAGGGGAGAAATACTGGAGAGAAGAGAGAGACCAGGGAGCATATCTCTGTATAATCACCATTTGCCATCACACACACGTGCATGCACATACGCACTAGGCTGCTAGCTAAATTTGTTTATACATTGCATTCCTATGTGAAAAGATTGCTTGTGTTTTATCCCTTCTCCTTGGCAAAACCATCCTACCAAATATCTGTTCTTGTTCATACATGGTTAGGGTTAGATCTATTGGAATCAGTGCTCTATTGATGAAGTAGATTTCTAAAGAAGTAGCATTCATTTTTTTCCTCTCGAAAGTAAGACTAAATTATTCAGAATTGGTTTCCATATTTTAACTGGTCAATCCAATTTTCCTCCAAGAATTACATACTTTAAACATCTCATACTCCACTGACTGAGCTGGCCAGGCGTTCTGTATTTAAATATGTTCAATTCCATTGATAAAAGTAAATCTCTGTCTATAAAACACACAGCCTGACTTATTCCTTTATTATTTGGTAACTTTATTGTTCCTTCCTGGTTTTAGGTATATTTTGTTCCTCTTTTGCTAGGTTCTTGAGATAGGAGCTTATATTCTTGATTTGAGAGTTTTCCTCTTTTCTAATGTATCTATATAGTGCTATAAATTTCCCTCTCAGAAAATAACCTACTTAAATACAGGTGTTCCGTATTTATGTTGAATTCTGTTGATGAAAGTAAATCTCTGTCTATAAAACATATAGCCTGACTTACATAAGTTGCTCATATAGTCCTGTGGTAAAAAAGAAAATTTAAATTACTCTTACTCATTGATAGAAAAAATCTCTACGTGTAAGTCAAGTTTTCTTCCTGATACTGTCATTCAGGCATTTATTTAACAAATATGTATTAAACACTGAATATGTGTCATTAAGGCAAGGAGCTGAGAATTGATGGTGTACACAAACTCAGATGACTCCTTCCCTAGTAGAGTTAGAGGAAAGAGTGGGAAACCAACACATCAAAGGAGCCCGGAGACTAATATGAATCTGCAGCTTTTATAGAAACCACCAAGGGAAAATGCAGTGTGCTAAGAGACTATGATAAAGGGGTTTGACCTAATCAGAGAGGTCAAGGAGGGATTCCCTGAGGAAGTGACACCAGCTGAAATCTAACAGACAAGTAGCATATATTTCAGGCAGTGTTCCTGGGATAAGAACGAACATAAGATTAACTGCAGGGAAACAGGGGCATGTAGTACATTAGACAGGAGCATGTTGTACCTTAGAAGGAACGAGAATGATTAGAATGGAGCAAATGGCCAACGCTTTCAAATGCTGAGAAGTCAAGCATAGTGAAGACTGAAAATGCCCATTGGCTTTGGAAAAGTAGAGATGACTGGGGATGTTAGGAAAAGCTGTAGCGATGGAATGATGGTGACAGCAATTGGAGAAATTCCATTTCTTAATCAGGAACTTACTCT
>NW_012104865.1:1380890-1381355 GCF_000951045.1 Mandrillus leucophaeus | reverse complement strand
CATGAGTCTCCACGCCCAGCCTCCCTATACTTCTTTATTAAATGAGCTAGAACTTCCACAGATATGTTGAATAGAGGGTGAGAGTGGAAATTCTTTGCCTGGTTTCTGAACAACAGAAGAGAAGCAATCAGCCTTTTATGATAGGTAGCAACAGGTTTTTTCATAGGTAATCTTTTGTCAGGTTGAGGAAGTTCCTTTCAATAACTAGTTTTCTGGTAGTTCTTCATTATGAATGAATGGTGAATTTATTAAACAACTTTTTCTACATCAATTATATGATTATATAGTTTTTCTTTAGCCTATTAGTATGGTAGATTACCTTGATCAATTTTCAGATATTGAAGCAGCCTTGTACCTCTGGTATAAATTTTACTTGGTCAGTGTATAATTCCTTTTATATATTGTTGAATTGTTGAATTCAAAATATTTGCTAATATTTTGTCAAGAATTCTTGTATCTGTCTAT
>NW_012104865.1:1379307-1380472 GCF_000951045.1 Mandrillus leucophaeus | reverse complement strand
AGCACACCAACATGGCACAAGTATACATATGTAACAAACCTGCACGTTATGCACATGTACCCTAGAACTTAAAATATAATAATAATAATAAAAAGAAAACAAGCCAGAGTGCAGAGAAAAGGTTTTAAATTGTAGCTTACTTCAGTCAATTATTCACACAACAAATATTTATAGAGCATCTACACTCTACTTGACCAAATCATTCCAACATAGAAACAAACAACCCTCTATCACAGTGTTAATATCATGTTTTAATTAAAATTGAGAAACAATAAAAGCCCATGGTAAATAGTGCAAAACATGTATCTCAATTCTAAAGCAGCTTAATACTCATAACCACAAACATGTTAGCATCTTTGGCTTTGTCATATTTATGTAAGCAATGCCACAATTCAATATAAAATTCAGTATAGAGGTTTAATTTGTTTACTTCAAGAGAAATGATTTTAATTACAAAATTATATTACAAAGACAATGGTATGAAATGATTTGTCAAGATTATTTTGTTTTAATTATTACAAATACCTAAATGCATATTCAGTATGCAAGATAGAAAAGCACTATACCAAAGATGTAGAGTAGTATATGAATTCCCAAAAGCATATCAAGTCTGCAAGATATAAAAGCATGATACAAAAGTGTAGAGTAGTATATGACGGTTTAATACTTGTGTCAAAGTCAACCTTAATATTTCTTAGCATTCAGAGACAGAAAACCAGCCAGTTAAAAATGAAAGAACACAAATGGTCTTTAAGTGATGATGAGGCCTGGAGTATTCCAGAAAGATTGAGAAGAGCCTCTCATGTTTTCAAATTCATCGACTCGCAGAAATTTAAGACTGCAAATTAACTTGAAATCATTTAATACTATTCTCCACACCCCACATATAAAATTCCCTTTACTTCACAATCCTTGTCTGGTATTGACAGAACACTTACGTGAAAGAGAGCCTTATATTTGAGAAGTTGTCCATTTGTTCTACGCCAAGCATTTAAATTTGTCTCTGATTATTCCCAAAATATAACCCTCTGTAACTCTGCATTACAAGACAACATAATTTATATGTAGCAACTTTTTAAACATCAAAATATTATTATAGTATCTGCACATTAAGTGTATTATTTGTCAGACTAGTCATTCCTAATTCCTTCTTTTTTTTTTTTTT
>NW_012104865.1:1375907-1377867 GCF_000951045.1 Mandrillus leucophaeus | reverse complement strand
TTTTTGCCTTTGACTTATTATTAGGGCAATACAAGCTTCATTAAATGATTAAGAGAGTGTTTCCTCCTCTTCTATTTTTTGAAAGAGATTGTGCAGAAATGGTGTTGATTCTCCTTTAAACATTGGTAGATGGCACACGGGATACAGAAATACCAAACACCCCCGCCTCCTCTTCCATTTTAAACATTGGTAGAATTTTCCAGTAAAACCATCAGTGTCTGGAGATTTCTTATTGGGAGTCTATTTAATTACATATTGGATTTTCTTAATAGTCATAAGGCTATTCTAGTAATTTATTTCTCATTTGGTGAGTTTATGGTTTTTGAGGAATTAGTCCATTTCATCTTCATCTGTCAAATTTATGTGTGTTGAGTTTCTCATAGTATTCCCTTACTATTCTTTTGATATAAGTCTGCAGGTCGTTAGTGATACCTCTTGTTTCATGTGTGGTACTGGTAATCTGTGTTTTCTCTCTCTTTTCTTTTCCAGGCTTATAGAGGTTTGTCCATTTTATTTATCTTTTCCAAGAACTAGTTTTTTGTTTCATTAATTGTCTATGTTTTTATGTTTTCAATGTTATTGATTCTTGCTCTTACCTTTATTATTCCTTCCTGATTTTAGGTATATTTTGTTCCTCTTTTCCTAGGATCTTGAGATAGGAGCTTATATTCTTGATTTGAGAGTTTTCCTTTTTTCTAATATATCCATTCAGTGCTATAACTTTCCCTCTCAGAACTGCTTTAGTTGTGTCCTCCGACATTTTATATGATGTACTTTCTTTTTCAATCAGTTTGAGATATATACACACAGAGACGTGTGTGTGTGTGTGTGTGTGTGTGTGTGTGTGTTTGTGCATTCCTGGATATTTCCTATTTGACCCATAGATTATTTAGATGTATATTGATTAGATTCCAATTGTTTGGGGATTTTCCTGTTAACTCTCAGTAATTTTTAGTTTGAAAATACTGTGGTCTTAAAATAGACTTTGCATGACTTCAAATATTTTTAAATTAGTTGAAGTTTGCTTTGTGGCCCAGGTTTTGGTTTATCTTGGTAATTATTCTGTGGGGATTTAAAAAGAATGTGTATTCTGCTGTTGTCGAGAATAGTGTTCTATAAATGTCAATTAAATCTTGTTGGTTGATGATGTCAAGTTTTTCTACATCTTCACTGATTTTCTGTCTGTTGTTTTATCAATATTAAGAGGGGAGTGTATCTAATGATAACCTGAAATATGTAACTGGAATGCATAGGCACAAATCATATCAGAAGCCAAAATGTAGAATGGACATCAGTCAACATAACATATTTGTGCATGAGCTGAATATCAGCCTTGAATACATGTCAAGAGGTATGGAAAAAAGATGACACTTTGATAAGTACTAAATAACTAGATTCAATAAAATGTAATGACCAGTAGAGTGTGAGATGCAAGGAAAATGAACTTAAGAATCATTCGCAGATTCTCAGTTTGCATTACTGCATGAATGGAGGTAACATTACCAGAAACACAGAGTGCGCTGAAGGAAATATGGTTTGCAGGGTGGGGTGGAGATACAGAACTCAGTTCATGTCATCTTGAGCATAAGATGTGTAAAGACTATTCAGAGATGTCTAGCAATAGGTTCGTACTCAGCAGGAAAGTCAGATATAAAAAGGGGATTTAGGAGCCATGATTTAATTAATGGTCTTCAAATATAACTGCTTGGAGATTATCCAGGAAACGTAAGCAGAGTAAGAAAATAAAGCAAAGACTATGATCCTGCTAAACTCTAATGTTTAGGACCAAAGTGAAAGAAACAAAGAGAAGAAAAGAAGAACAAGCTGTCAGGATGGAATGAAGAAAACGAGGAGTAGAGTTTAATTCAGTTCCACAAGTATTTGTTAATTGTGTAGTATGTGCTATGCACTGTGCTGTGAAACTGGCTTTTATCCTCTTCTAGATGATAGCCTCTTCTAG
>NW_012104865.1:1367635-1372712 GCF_000951045.1 Mandrillus leucophaeus | reverse complement strand
TGATGTGATCTCGGCTCACTGCAAGTTCTGCCTCCCGGGTTCAAGCCATTCTCCTGCCTCAGTCTCCAGAGTAGCTGGGACTACAGGTGCCCACCGCCACACTCGGCTAATTTTTTTTGTTTTTTGTATTTTTAGTAGAGACAGAGTTTCACTGTGTTAGGATGGTCTCGATCTCCTGACCTTGTGATCTGCGTGCCTCGGCCTCCCAAAGTGCTGGGATTACAGGCATGAGCCACCATGCCCAGCCTTTCAGATGCTTTCTAGTAATTTAGTGATTTTTTTAAATCATCTTGGTTAAACTGAATACAAATTTTCAAATGTGGAAGAGTAAAGTAAGATTATATCATTGCACATGGTGAGTAATTTTTAAAAACAGTCCTACCAACAGCTTATGTTTAAGTTATGGATGCTATAATACCCAGAGATTTGACTACATAAACTATACCAACCCAAATTTTCCCTATTTCATTTCTGTATTTTTTAATTTAAATATAAAACTGTAAAGATTTATATATTTTTCCATCTTGTTAAATTTGTCCCAAAAGTCCAAGGTCATTTTGAAAGATAATATAGCAAACTACTATATTAGTTATCCCTCCAAGACTTCGGTCTTCTACAGATCTGATAGGTATGTTATTCTAAGTCTTTATACAAGACATTGATAAAGGTCAATGGAATAGGCATATAAAGGAAATTTTCTGTACACAAAGAAATCTTCTTCCTAGGTGACACTGATACATTCATTGAATTTTTAAACAGTTATTTATTCAGCTATAAATCTGGTCAGTCTATATTCCTATGCCTTATACACAGAGCTTTATTAGAAATCAAGGAAAGTTATTTATTTAAAATTGAAACAACATGACTTTGGAAATCCATGAATCCTATGAAAATAAAAAAGGTGAATCTACATTGCTCGCCTTGTGACAACTATTTTCTAGGACTCTAAAATCAGTATCAGTTTGCCAGTAATTTCTAGAAATCTGTTAGGGATAGATATAAAGCTTGTTTTTGTGTGTTCTTCAGAATTTAATTCTGAATGTTCAACAAAATTAAAATAACTGGCTAATATTTCCTACATATCCCTTTCTCTTTTGAAATTATATTTTTAACTGGAAGAAGATAATAATAATGTCCCCTGCCCCACCCCAATTTTTCTGATCCTACTCAGGACTGCTTCATGAACAGTTTTAATAAAATAAATAGTATCTATATGTGGTATTAATTTTACTTTATTACCTCATATAAAACTGTTGTGTTCCCATGGAGAAGAGGTCCATAGCAGATATAGGAATGTCCAACAACCCAACCTAAGTCAGAAGCTGCCCACCACACCTAAAAAATAAGATAATAAAATGCATATATTTTATTCAGAGAATGTCATGCAATGTGAATTTAAAACCACGATTACCTCTCCAGGTTGAAGTCCATATATGGAAGACATTGACCAGTTTAGCATGACAGCGTATCCCCCGGTGGGTCTAACCACACCCTAAGGAGAGAAAAAGTGCAGTTAAAATCAATAAACAATGTATAAAAACACTCTCTATCTTCATAGCATCCACTTTAAAAGTTCCTGGTCAAAAGTATTTTATATATTAGCTACAGGTTACTTTGGCTTTTATAAAATTATCTTTGAATCATTATTTCTTTGGGTCTTTGAATAGTCACCACAAAATAATTGTCCTTATTAGTGCCATTTTTAGAATCCATTCTCACATTATTAGTCTTCTAAAGAAAACATGATTTCACAAAATTACATGCAATACAAACTTTTCTAATAGCACCACACATTATCAACACTACATTTTCAGACGTATTTCCAGAACAAAAATTAGTGCGAAGAAAGGTAAAATGTAGTTATATGCCTCAAATACAGACTAACATAAGGACCTTTGTTTCTTAAGATGATTAAATACTAATAGCTGCTTAGAGGAAACAAAGTCATAATGTAACTGGAATCTCACTGCAACACTTCACTGAGGATCATGCAAGCACACTTTAAAGCTGAGCAATTCTTTCATTATGAACTCTAGAACTCTTAGGGATGAATTCCAGTGAATTGAATTTAGATTAAAAGATTTGTCTTATATTGCATTTTGGACAAAAGTAGGGATCGTTATATCATTGTAGTACAGTTTTCACAAATCAGTTTCAAGTAGTTTTCCCCACACTGGGAACATATTCAACCTCAATACAAGACTAATATTTGAACACTGGATACAAATATTACCATAAATAAGAACTAATAGTAAATTTAATAATTAAGTTCATGTATTGTTTTAAAAAACATTAATTGTCATTGGCTCAATAAGACATAACCGAGTGAATACTCAGAATGAGTCGGTGAACACCTGCTGAGAGATAGAAGGTATATTCCACTCACATGTATTTTGAAGCATCTTTTAGTATAACTGCTCTATGCAAAGAAAAAAAAAGTGTTTTTTATGAAAGGGCAAACATGGATCTAATCAATAACTGTGCTATTAATTATGCTTTTTGGCATAGCGCTGCACCTTAACACACATACACAACTCAGGAAAATGAAACAGAAATTGACTTTCCATTAGTTACTAAAATTGCTGCTCTGCTCAGGTGCCACTAATAAAACATAGGTATCATGCTGTGGAACATTATTTTATTCACCAGTAACAACACCTGGTCTCTTAGCAAATATCAGATGCAACTTTGTTGGTATTTGAGAGCTATTTTCTAGGTCGTATGACATGGTTAGCATGCAGCTGGCCCTCTTGATCTCCATGGGAACATTAGACATTCTAAGCCCCATGCCAGTAGGTTTTACACATGCACTTTCCCATGTAAACGAAACAGTTATTTTCCCACTGTATCCTATCCTATCTCCCATGCACTTTGCTAGTTTGTTCTATTGAGATTTTTTCCTACGGCTCAACAGATTGATTGAATCTGATATTAATCAAACTGCAAACACTTTATAAAAACTATTCATTTTACAGGCTAGAAAAAGTAGTTTTTTGTAGACAATACGCTGTCCATGTGTTATGACAGATGGTGATACTTAATATCAGTAATAATTTCACTTAAAAATGTTTTAAAATTTTCTCTCCATCCTACATGTCCCTGCATTTAGAACCCATTTTTATCAGTAACTCTAAATATTATTATAACTAGGTAAATGTTTAGACCATATGGTATAGAGGGTAAGATGCATTGACTAGAAATGATGACAAGAAATAAAAGGCGAGGGAAGACATAACTGAGTAGTAATTCAATTGTAAAACCTGAAAGCTAAATGTAAAGGATAAGTTGTCAAATTTCTATTTACCTCTCAGATGAGTACTTCTTCAAACGACTGTCACTCTGTCTGTAAATTAGTGAATACTTAAACCCATCCGACCAAAAAAAGAGACTTAAAAATGAGACCATGCATGAAAAAGCATTTGAAGTTGTAAAGGCTAAAATTTAATATCTCATTAACAATATTATTTCCTTAGTTCTAGCAATTATTGCTTTATATTTCACCCTGTGCTCCTATCAGTCAAAAGGCATAAATGTCAAAATAATTAGAGGTTGCCATCAAAGATTCTCATTTAAAACAATTAAAATGAAGCTGAAGGAGTGAAAAGAGCCATAATTTATGTTTTTCATTAGTCACTGATACCCACTTACTTTTATTTTTTAAAGAATGAGTATACAAATTTTAATCAAGCATCCTTTTACCATTTATTAATCTAGACTCTAGATCTGCAATTTGGTCTTGCCTCCCAAATGCTCAGATAATACAGTTTCAAATTTCTGGGTATTTGATATGGTGCAGAATAAAGAAACACATAGTTTCATATTTTCCAGGTTCACCTTTTATAAGAGGTTTGAAAGCACAAAAAACACAAAGGTTACATTTCAAGAGAATTTCTTTAGCATAAATATTAATTTGGACAAAAACAAGATGATAAAGCATTTTTGTTTCCTGTTTATCATCACATTATCCAGGTAATGATAATTAAAATGCAAAAGAGAAACACCATTCAGCCTCTGAAAACACATAAATTATGCTCCAGAAAACAAATCATTATACTATAACTAAGCAAATTTTGTTGGAAACTAAAAATATCACTTTTACAGTAGTGGATCTGAATATGAAGTAAAAATACTCAACACCAATGCTTACCTCTAAAACACAAACCTTCTTCATTTTAGTCTTTTGAATCTCTATTATTTATTATTACCTTCTATATGTGCTTTTTTCTTTTCCTTTGAGAGGGAGTCTTGCTCTGTCACCCAGGCTGGAGTGCAGTGGCATGATCTCACTCACTGCAACCTCCGCCTCCCAGGTTCAAGCGATTCTCCTGCCTCAGCCTCCCGAGTAGTTGGGACTACACAGGCATGCCACCATGCTCAGCTAATTTTTTTTTTTTTAAGTAGAGACAGGGTTTCACCGTGCTAGCCAGGATGGTCTCGATCTCCGGACCTCGTGATCTGCCCTCCTCGGCCTCCCAAAGTGCTGGGATTACAGGCATGATGCACCGCGCCCGGCCTCTCTATGTATTTATACTCTATCTACCTTAAAAGTCAAGTCATTAGATGATCTAATATATTCTCATAAATACCCTGTAACCTGCCAATATGCTGTTCTGATCTTTTGGTAGGATCAGTCATAATTCTTAAAGATCTGGGGAACTTGAAAAATATCCAGATGAGACTAGCACTCTGTGCCCTGAATAAAGACATGAAAGTGAATGCTATCTCAGAAATAGGAATGGAAGCAATATGAAAGTGCTCTCTTTTGGGATGGGGGCACAAATGTAATGTTCATGGTGTTTAAAAAATTCAATCAGTGCAAGTACAAGTAAAGGCTGAATATTAGTTTCTCAGAAATGGTACCACAAAGTTATCACAGATAGTTCTTCATAATTTCCACCTTACTGTACTACTTTTGAAGACAAGTAAAGTCAAAGACTGCCATAAATGGGGCCATTAAAGTAAAACAGAAAACATGTTAGTATAAATGTTGTGTGCAGTTTTGGTTGCCACAACTTGAAAAAGAAAAATACAATTGCAACAACAGGTGTTGTAGAAGAGGAGGGAAGCCTGAAATGTG
>NW_012104865.1:1351251-1367250 GCF_000951045.1 Mandrillus leucophaeus | reverse complement strand
ATATATATATATTTACATATGTAAAATTTCTATTCACATATACACATGTAAATATATGCATGTATACATGCATGTGTACATATTTATATCCTTATGTATATGTATGTATGTATATCTGTGTGTGTGTTTGTGTGTGTGTGTGTGTGTGTATCAATTCAGCCTGACAAGAAACAATAGAGGGGGAAAATAAATTTTACTTGAAGGAGAGAAAAGAAACCCATCACCAAATGATGGCAGGTGTCAGAGAAAAAAATGAATCGTTCTGATTGTTTAAAAAATCTAACACATCAGCACTAAACCTTGTTTTGGTCGTGGTTTGACAGATGGCACCCCCTATTTCTAGAGTAAGCCTCCACCCCTTTTCTAAACCTGATGAACTCTAATGTCTTCACCAGGAGTACTTTAAGACGTTGCAAAAATACCACCTTTTCTGGGAACTTTCACCCCATCCTGTTATTTGTGTCAAATGTCTTTCAGGTCCTCTTTCACAGCCCTCAGGGCCTGCAAACCTCATCAGAGAACTGATATCCCCACCTGCTGCTGTGCCTTCTCCACCACTTTGAGCACAACACCTTTGTATCTTCAGCACAGTGTCTGGGGTAGAATAGGCATTTACTACATTTGTTGACTGTCTAAATGAATGAATAGTTGAGTGTATAAATCCATATGAACAATACAATTATGTTAACAAATACTCTTTGTTCAGTAGAAACCCTCGACACTTGTAGAATTTAGTGAACCTTGAATTTTCTTAGAAGGCATAAAATGTTTCCATTTGGGATATTTCATCAAACAGGAAATATCTTGATACAGGTTTTCAGATGATTCTGAAGCTATGTCCATGGAGGATATTTTGGCAGTTGTATAATTTTGTGTCGATCTGAACAACTGTGAGCTAAGGGGCAAAGGTGCAACCAGTTCAGCACTTTAACTGAAAGAGCGTACCACAGATTAAACAAAAAAGGTCACTGCTCTTTTATATTTGACTTTCATTCTCCTTTTTTTTTTTTTTTCCTAGGGCAGGAAATAGTATTAAGTCACTTAAACAGGAATAAAGTTACATAAATTTTGTAAGTCCACATCAGGACAAAAGGTCTTATCTACCACTTTCTTGTCATGTTTTCTTTTCAATCTTTTCCTTTTGATTTCTTTCCCCTTGCTTTCTTTTGACACTGAACTTTTTCTTTCTTTTTTTTTTTTTTTTCGTTATCACAATCCCTTTATGATATCAAACCGAATAAGATGCATATTATGATCACTAAATCTCCCATACCTGAAAGGACATCTCATCCAGATGAGGGATTCTTTTATCATGTAGTGCTTTGAACTATCTCCAGGATAGGCACCCAAACCAAACAGAATAGAAGCCCACAACAAAGCAGAAATGTATGCAAAGAAGCTCAGATGTGGTTGCTGGAATATTTACAGCAGCTAACAGATTAACCTGTCATACAGCAACTTGACAACTCCAGAGTTGGCAAATGCCGATATGCAAATATGCCCTAAATATATCTACAAATTCTAACCAAAGAACAGACTGCCTTATGTGTGTTTTATATTTGAGAAACACGCATTTTTAGGCAGAAGAGTTTTTTTATGAGCTCACAACATTATTTTTCCTCATGAAGATCAGGAATTGAGGAAACAAACCATATGATGACATCATATTTATATCTAAATGCTTCATTAATGCATGTGTGTTTATTTTTCCTATACTTACATTCTGTGGATCCCAACATTAAGATTTTAGGTACTATTAATCCTGATTATACCTATGAAAAATGAAATGAGAATGGTATGAATAAGGAGGTGTCCAAGAAGCTGACTTACTAGAGAAGTAAGAGATCATTCAACAAATATTCTGAGGCTCTACATGGGTCAAATTTTAATGTTAGTGCTACAGTGGATCCAAAAAGGAAAATGTGTATTCTAAGACCTCAGAGGACATTCATTGTTAAAAAAGTAAATTAATAAAAACTAATATGTATAAGATAGGTTAAAATAAGTGCCATAAAAACTAACATGTATAAGATAGGTTAAAATAAGTGCCATAAAGGTCTGTGGTAATGTAAAATTTAAAGCAATTTCAATTCTAAAGTCCACTGGAGGGAAGAGAGACTTAAAGAGATAACTATCTTCTTTTGCCATTCTGTATGTGTTAACTTTGCAAAGCCCACTCACTCACACAATTTAATCACCAGTCCTGTACCCCAATAACCTACAAGGGTCTATCTCCAACCACATATGTATAACTCTTGGGCTGAGACTCTCATTACCAACTCTTGACTGGGCATCTTCGTGTTAAATGTCCTGAAGACACATCATGCTCAGCATGTTAAAGACTTTTAGTTTCCCTAGCCTCAAACCATCCTTCTGATTCTATTTCAATGAATATTCAAAAGCACCCTCATATGTTCTCACATTCAAAGTCTTAGACTTCTAACATTGAACCAAATCTGATTCCTCCCTATTAGGTATGCTGTCCTATGTAAACTCTCAAACTAATTAAACAGCCTGAAAACTAATCTCTTTGTCTCCATTGTGTGTAGTCAACTATCTTCCCAACTAAATGACCACCTTCTATCTTGCATCACCTGTATTCATACCTGGTTCAATCCCACTAGACTAGAAGGACTGTACTTTACTCATAGTTGTATCTGTTCTAGCACAGGATGAGCACTCCATACAAACACATTAAATTGAGTCAAATTCAATGTGGGTGCAGAAATCTCTACACAATTCAAGCCCTCTCAAATTTATTGAAATAGATTGTCTTCAGGATGGTACATCAGGAGGAAAATGAGAACGATAGAAATATCAAAGGATCTTCCATTTAGGCACTGAAAGGAATCCAGAAAAGAACCTCTCAGAGAAAACCTGCGCCAGGCGCAGTGGCTCACGCCTGTAATCCCAGCACTTTGGGAGGCCGAGGTGGATGTATCACAAGGTCAGGAGATCACGACCATCCTGGCTAACACAGTGAAACCTCATCTCTACTAAAAATACAAAAAATTAGCCGGGCATGGTGGCAGGTGCAGGTAGTCCCAGCTGCTCGAGAGGCTGAGGAAGGAGAATGGCATGAACCTGGGAGGTGGAGCTTGCAGTGAGCCAGCCTGGGCAACAGAGCGAGACTCACTCTCAAAAAAAAAAAAAAAAAAAGAAAAGAAAGAAAGAAAAGAAAGGAAAAACCTGTAGTAGCTAGGGTCCTTCCTTATTTGGAACCACTTTTCAATCTAATACTCTGTGTATTGCTTTTATTTTATTTCTACTACACTGGCAAGTCAGCTTTTAGTTTCTGAAAACCTTTTCTTCTGCCCATCCCATGAGATCCTACTCCAGGTCACAGTGAATTTCAGTGACTTAAAGTCTTGAGGTAGCACAAATGTTTTTATAAGATTTCTTCAGGCTTTTAAGAAACTAAATTTTTAAAAATTAAGTTATACTGTGTTTTCAGGGTCAGGAGTTTTCTCTCATGTTGATACTTTTATATTAGATCATAACTTTTCTGAGTTCTCTTTTATTTTATAGCCAAATGTTCAGTTGGACTCCAGGTGGCGAGTGTGCAAGGCAGAATTGGAAAAAGTGGAGGTTAAGAATTATGTCCAGCAGATTATTTGGCATGCTTCAATAAATAAATCTTCCAATCTCCAATATGCAGAAATATTTTTCAAGTCACTCGAGTTGTAACAAAATCATGAGGCTTCAATTCTACAATGAAACAAATATCTTCATGTGTGTGCATCTATGTATGATTTCAACAAAAATTTATTGAGCATCAACTACATACAAAGAACAATGGTAGACCAAAATATACTAAAACATGACCTGTGTCCTCAGAGAGAATATATTCCCCTACGAAAAGTGTTCCTTTTCACAAGCAAGGCTTACATGGAACATCTTAAATTTCCTTTTAAAAAGCTAACTAATCAAATAGAACCACTATTTTAAGATGATTAAGAGATGACGTTTTCAGAACACTGATGCTACAGTAATCTAACAGTAATGAAGAAGTCACTCTCCTCAAGGATAAGAATGATTATGAAAGTCCCTTCTCCTACTAAAATTCTACAATTCAGTGAATATTAAACCACCTAATAAAGATGAGTAAGGAAAATTATACTGTTATCCTTTATAAGGGTCTATGAAGAAACAGTGTTATTCGGAGATACTAGGCAAAAGTGGTATTTGTTGATATTTGACACATTAAATGAATATTGATGCTTTCAACTTTGCTTTGTAAAAACACGTTTCACAGTGAACAGATTTAAAAATCCTTGAATGTCTTCCATGCTGTAAATCAAATAGTTCAATACTTTGGATAAACTGCCTCTGTTCAAACTGCCTAGGTCAATTCTCAAAATCACATTCATAATAAAGAATTGAATTCGCCTAGATCAAAAAATCAATTCTATACTGCATAAAACTTATACCTCAATTTAAAAGAATAAAAATATCTTATTTGAAATATATTTTTATATAATGTTATTAAACCAACTGATATTCAATCAAACATCTACTAAAGCAATTGTATATTTCTAGCATTTGAGACAATTCTGGAAGAAATGAGAGCAAAATATTTGATGTTAAATAATAAATGTTTTTATATTTAGCACTAGGCACAAAATCTCTTTAAGATATAAAGTAACTGTGTCAGGTGAGATCACGCCACTGCACTCCAGACTGGGCACAGGAAAAAAAATAAAAGCAAATGAAGTAACTCTCTAAACTTCAAAGTAAAATCTGCAAACATTTCCAGTCAGTGATCAAACATTCTTGGTGCAAAGTAAATCTGCTGCTATAGATAGTCATCCCTAAGAGAGTGAGTACCTTAGGTAACCCCGTTGTGCCAGATGTGTAAAGAACGTACAGTGGGTGTTCTGAAAGAACAGGAACACAGTCATGTGATTGGGCTTTTGCCATCTCTTCATCCCAGTCAAGGTCACGACCTGGAGCCAAAGGAACCGCCTCCTACACAGGAAAAATATAAGAGTATGTACTGTAATAAGGAGATTAAATCAAGAGAACAAAAAGTAGCTAAATCTATGTAAGTCCGAGCATCTGACTGAAAATCTAAGCCTATAATGGCACTAAACATCAGATTTATGACTAAAAAGCTCAAGTTCATGATTCAACATAAATATTTATAAAAAGTCCAAAGGTTTTATATTCACTTCAACTAAACTGACAAAAAAACATATTTCATTTAAATCTAGAGATATCCTTTAGAAATTCAGTATAATGTGGTAATGTTTCCATCAACACTCATAGCTTAATTAACAAGGTTTCATGTTTTTATAGATGTATGTACACTAATAACTTTATAAACTAATTTTTATTTTCCATAGCCTATTTCTTTTACTTTGCATTTATCATCTTTACAATGATATGTCAACTAAGCTAATAAATTTCTCTTCATACAATGGCCTTTAGGAGTAATACCACAGCTACCTTTCCAAATAAGAAAACATTAATTCTTCTTCAGGAGTAGGGAAGAATTCTACTATTGCTTTTTGAAGACTAAAATCCAGTATTGAAATTTAGTCAGAGTCTGTGATATATCCAAAATACGATCCAAATTTTACTCCTTCTAGATCATTCATTATTGTGGGAGAAATATTTTTTTCCTTTTTTTGTTTCAAGAACCAGGCTCTGTGTTGTAAACTTTGTGATAATAGAGTCATGAGTTAAACAGATACATCTTTAAAGAAATTAAACAGACTTCTTTAAAAACAGTGACAATGAAATGGCCAGATGGGTGAAAAGCAGGGAAGTGGCTGATGGAAAAGTTACTCTGATGGGGAATTACAACTATTTAAGTAAAGTTAATGCCCATTAAAAGTCTGGTTTTTTCTTAGATGTTAGCTGAGCTCAAGATCACACATCAGGAAGTTTATAATTGGCGAACATGTTAGCATAAGCACAAGCAAAGTTATATAACACTCAATGAAAGTTAATGCGATCTACTATCTAGAGATGTGTGTAACCATTTCATTAAAGTGATTCCTGAGATAAGCCCACAGATTGAAAAATTTAGAAAAGACACTTCCATTTTCTAGGTTGCTTAATACATTAATCATGGTTGTAAAAACTGTTCATATATTTAAATAGGTACATTTACCAATTAATACTCCAAGATAACATCACAAATATGATGCCTGTATGAATAAACACATTTATAGCTAACACATTTATAGCTGAATTGAAGACCCTTCATCAAGTTGAAGTTTCAGGCCAAACTGCTTTCTCCAGCCCCACCCTGATAGGTACTGGCTCTGCCATTTAGATAAATAAAATAGTTGATTATGACCAAATTATATGTTTCCATTTCTTTTTATACAATGGATAAAAGCAACTAATTGCAAATTATCAAACTTTTGAAAACACAGAGATCTATAAAAATCATCACACTGCAAAATAAAAACATCAATTAAGTGATCACAACAATAATTACAGGGTTGATAATTTTTATGGGCCTCTAATGAAATTAGGACTTCAATAAATGGTTATTCTTCAGGCTAAGAAACAGAGGTACATGTAAAGGAGATCTGACAAATAAAGAGAGAAAACAAAACATTTTCACATATATGCATTTACTTCTATAGATATGTCTTTCCTAATTCTTGTAATTCTTAAAAGGCAGTATTGGGAGAGCGTAGGGGTGTAATACCCTTTGATTCCATCACTGCTTGCCTGAAGCTTAGGTGTGGCAGCCAAGTTTTTACCTCCTCTTACAAAAATGCAATCCCGGTTAATAAGACACACCGCTGAGCCTTTGTGTCTCTCTAAATTCAAAGCAAAGCCATTCCACTGGGCTTAGTTACTGCCTAAACACCAGGTCTACTAGAAAGAACAAGAGATTTCTACAGCCCTCATCTATATCACAATAGAGGAAAGGGCCTGCAGAAAAAGAGAGAAGCTGAGAAAGTAAGCTAGTTATTGGAGGGGAGCAGGCAGTTAATCTCTATTAAGAAGAAAAGAGAAGAGACTTGCGTTAGAAAAAACTGAATAAGGAACATTGATATCCTCCATATGCAATGTGTTTATAGTGAAAGAAATATCATATGTCTTTTTGGTTACAAGTCATTAAACTGGAGTTTAAATCCTGGTTCTGCCACTTATCAGCCGTGACTTTGGGCTATGACCTCTCTCCATTACTGAGTTTCTTTATCTCTAAAATAAGGCTAGTAACATCTATTTCATTGGTTTGTTAGAATTAAATAAGAAAAAAATATTTGGAAGTACTTAGCATTGGGCCTAGAACTTAGTACCTGATAAGTTCTGTGCAAACTACTTATTAATGTGAACAGCACACATATACTCATATATGCATACACTGTGTGTGTGTTTCTGTCATTCCTCTAAACTGTTCTTACCCAAGGCCTTCTATATTGCTGATTTTGCATTACCTTATTTAAACAGCAAAGAAGCTTTTTTTTAAAAAAAGTGCTTGAGGTCTGCTGAAAGAAACTTAAAATTCTTCTTCAAGATCATAAGAACATTAAAACCATTAAGTGCAGCAGTTCATGAACCACAGACTACTAAAACTTTACACAGGAATTTAATGTGGTAATGGGAATTGCTTGGTGGTAATCAAAATGATGTATTTTTAATACTCTGTTCTCATATCTTGTCATTTAAGTATTTTCAAATAAAACTTGTCAAGAGTTCTACAAATTGCACATGATTCTTTAAGTCTTGCAATTTCACTTCTGCAAAAAAAAAAAAAAAAAAAACTTAATCTGCTAGAAACCCAAGTTGATGTCAACATAAATAGCTAAAGATTTGCTTGGGTGAAGAAATAAGGTGATCATCAGTTCAAAGTTACAGAAAAAGTACCGTAAATTGTGTTCATTGGTATATTACACTGTTCTCCCTTCCTTCATGGATCGCAGAATAATGTATCTACTTAGAATATTCATGTTTTGTTTTCCTGAGCATAGTTTTATTTCTAGCCTAAATACTTTTCTAAATTTTAAGAAGATGTTTGCATTCAAATTAGTCACACCACTCCAAGAGTCAGGAGAGCTGAGGGATTAAGCATACAGTCAGAGTGCATACATTCAAATCTCGACTCTGGAGCTTTCAAACAGGGCAAGTTGCTTTATCTCCGTGTTCACTGGAGTCCTCCTCTATTAAAATAGTAATAATATTATCATCTAGTTAATAGAGTTACCAGGAAGATTAAAAAATATATTCATTAGTAGAATGTCTTATAAATCATACGGTAAGCAGTCAATTCGTGTTTGTTGTTATTATTATTGTTAATATAATCCGAGCTAATTAAAAACACAACAATAGCAGTATACATAGAATCCAATTCATTAATCTCACACATGTTTCTGTGTTTCAGTCTTTTGGTTTTAGGCTAGATTTTCATGAAGTCAGTAGGTCTTATTCATATTTTTTTAGAAATAACAATGACATTCAGCAGTATACTTAATAGCTTATAAATCAAGTGTATCTTTTAAGTGGTAAAAACTAAAATCATTCTTAGCATATTAACATTAGCAAGAACCAAATTCAATATTCAGATTACCATATTTGGACGATTATAAATGAGAATTTTCTCTGGTTTGTGTTGTCCTATTTTTAGCGCTTCTTCTACAAGTGGTACGTACTCTACCCTCCTTCCAGGTTCAATGCCAAATGATGCTGTAACAACCACCTTGGGCTACAATTAAAAAATAATAATGGAGAGAAAGCTTTAACAATGTTAATTAGGGTAATCACAATATTTTAGTTGCAGACTGGCAATTTAACATTTCTAAAGAAATATCTGAATGATTCTGTTTTCTACTGAATGGTATGAAAATGAATAAACCATTTGTAATTGTTATAGACTTAACCACTTCTACATAAATCTCACTTACCTGTTTAAAACTGCATACTCAATGATGTTTTTGACTCATATGTATGAAATGTATAAATCCCTTTCAAATAATTCATTAGGCCAGGTGGATTTGCCATGAACTAGTACAATGCAAATCTTGAGGCCCTTTACTTGCAAAGGCCCCAGTAAGAGCTGGCTGCTGCTGAGGTTGTAGTAGCATTTCATAGGTTTTCTATATATTTCTCTTCTAAATGCCTAAAGAGACTGCAGCAGAAAAAGATGCAAATCTCCAATAACTTGTAATATTTTTTATAATTCTAAATATATATTCATATTCACCAAATATTACATTATATTATTTTCTTAAAAAGGCTCCCAAATGATTAAAGTTTCAAGCCCCACAAAGCCTAGACCTGCCCCTGTCCTTAAGATACACTTTGTACTCTTTACCTGGCAATTTGCTAAGTCATTCTTCAAGACAAACACAGGTGTAGGCAAAATGTATCCCTGTTGGGAACCACAGCTTATGTCAATCTCTCTTCTTCAGTATATTCTGGACATGCCTCAAATGTTCAGCTGTAGTCAGTGTTCATACATCTCTACTACTGCACAGTAAGCTCTATAAGACCAAGTTTGAATGCCATTTATTTTTGTGTTTCCTATACCTAGCACAGTGCTTGGCATGTCATGAGCTTTCAGCAAACATTTGTGGAACTCATTAATTTGCAGAAAAATAAGTCCTCATATTTTTAAGTATATTGTTTCTTCACCAAGAAATCCAAAGCAAAAGAGACAGATAATAAATTATTCAGAAGGCAGAAAATTGACCCAAGGTATTGCATGTATTCCTGAATTCTGATTTCTAGTTATAATACATTTCATCTAGGAAAGGTTTATACTGTGCTAAATATATGCATATATAGTATTGTCTGCTTTTTGAATATAATTTAATATTCATGGAACTGAGGCTCAGTGCAATTACATAGTTTGCCCCAGGTTACAAGTGGCGAAGGCAGAAGGAAGGCCAGTTCGGTCTGGTTGCAGAACCTCTTTCCACTATATCAAGTTGCCTTAAAACATAACAGAAAAAAAAAAAAGCGAAAAGTCTTGTTTCCTTTTATTATATTTTTAAAGGTCAGACATTTGAAAATAATTCACATTTTAATATCTGTAATACGCACAAAAATAGCTCTAGATAGCATTCCTTAAAATTAGAATTCTGAATAAACAAAAGCAAGCTACATATCAGATTAGGAGCATATATAGAATATATCAAAGTTTGAATAATTTAATAAAGTCAAAATTAGACTTCTCCTCTGAAAAAAAAATTCCTTTCATATTTCTATTAACAGTCTTATTGGAGATATTGAGTCTAGACTGACTTGTTAGAATACATCATTTCCATCTTCTTCTATAAAAATAAAACTTTTTCTTTAGCCTATTTATCTGAAGATCATGACATCAAAACCATTCCTAATTTCAACTACACACTAATTTTACCTAACTATCTCAGATATACATCTCTAACTCCGTCTTCTCTCCTTACATTTGACCTGCCCAATTGCCTTATCTATAAAAGCATGTATTGCAGAAACCCCTTAACAAAGGAGTCTTAGGGTGTATGTCTGTGTGTGTGTGTGTGTGCACGTGTGTGTGTGTGTGAGATGGATGAAAATTCCTTAAATGGTATACCATAACTTTTGTAAATTCTTATTTTTTTTTACATATTGTAATTTCCCTATATCTTATCAAAATTTTTTAAAGTTTCATTTGCAGGTCAGTGACTGATATTTTTTCCCTAGATTTTCTTCATAGGCATTAACTCAACATGTTTAAAAAGAAGAAAAAAAAAAACGATAAAAAGGACCCCGATGGTTTGTCCACAAATCAGCTTTCTTATTTTAATAACTAACCTATTACAAAATAAAGTGAGATATGCAAAGCCTCACTCTATACCTAGCACTCAGGGGGGCTTCAGTATATATTACCTCTCTTCCCATTAAGAATGTCTCATCTTGGGCTTCTAAAATTCTAAAGGTCAACCATCTCTTACTCTGATAGGCAGCTTCCTTCCTGAATCTTCCCAGAGTCCTTTTTCCCCTTCATATTGCCCACCGTTTTACAAACAGATCACCTATCAGAGGTTTTTATTACAGCTTCCAGCTTCACTCCTACTTACATACTGCAAGACCTGCCTCTTCTTAACATTGCTTCAAACGTGACACTCGCCTGTTCAAAAACTTTTACTCGTTAACAGAATCCAGTTCAGACAAAACCCGCCTTTGCAAGCTCACTATCTCTCACCTTTTAGTCATATTGGTCTACTTACTGTCCTTCCAAATGAATTTTACCGTTTCCTGTCTCTACTGCTTGACTCACATTCTTTTTCTGCCTTTTTGGATCCTAATATGTTATTCTCTTCAACTAGCTGAATCTTAGCCAAGATCTAACTCGAATCTCACCTCCTTCAGGAAGCCTTCTTTGGCCACCCCGACTGAAAGAAAGTGGTCCTTCCTCTAAATCAGGGGTCTGCAAACTATGGTTGTGAGCCAAACCCAGCACAAAGCCTGTTTCTGTAAAATATTACTGACAAATACACACCTATCGTGTACGTGTTGTCTAAGGCTGCTTTTGTGCTACAACAGCTAAGCTGAGTAGGTACAATAGAGATCGTGTCATCCATACTGCCTAAAATATTTACTATCTGGTCAATTACAGTTAAAATTTTTCTAACTTCTACACTAAATTCATAGATTAATAATAGTTAACATTTTTTAAATGAGTACTATACACCAGACACTGTGGTGTTTTAGATTAAATAGCTCAATGATATTTCACAACAGACTCACTAAATTGTTATTTTTGTACCCCATTCAAACATATATACTTCCTGGATGTATATGGATTGTAAAACTAGTTATATGTCCCATCCATTTGATAAGTATTACTTATTATCCAGTTGCAAAGACAGTGTCAGGAACATAGTGGGAGCTTAATCAAATATATGTTGAATGAACAAATTAGTTATTAGTCCTTTTCTTCTATGTCTTATACACCCAAATATACAACAAGCTAAGTTGGAAAGCATACACCTTCTCTTATAGTTTATATTCCCCAAGGCATCCAGCAATATGTCTTTCACATAGAACTGATTTTAAAATAAATGTGTGATTAACAGATGTATGTGAAATAAAAAAAAAATTTATTTATGTATTTATTTAAATAGCTTGAAGTCTGGGCTTTTAGGGTACCTGTCACCCAAATAGTGTACATTGTATCCAATAGGTAGTTTTTCATCCCTCATCCCCCTTCTACGCTTCCCCTTTCTGGGTTTTCAATGTCCATTATACCACTCTATATGTCTTTGCATACACATAGCTTAGCTCCCACTTAACAGTGAGAACATGAAGGATTTGGTTTTCTGTTCCTGAGTTGTTTCACTTAGGGTAATGGTCTCCAGTTCCACCCAATTTGCTACAAAAGATATTACTTTATTCTTTCTTATGGCTGAGAAGTATTCCATGGGGTGTGTGTGTGTGTGTGTGTGTGTGTGTATCTCACATTTTCTTTATCCACTCTTCAGTTGGTGGTCACTTAGGTTGATTACATATCTTTGAAATTGTAAATTAAGCTGCAATAAATGTATGCATGTAGGTGTCTTTTTGATATTTAATATAATGATTTCTAGAAAAAGTATATATCAACCATCCTATTTGAAGGGAGGATCTAGCAGGTATAGATCATTCTCAGATGATTCATCCACAGATAAATATGATTTCCCAAAATAAAGCACTTACCTTTACATGATCAATGCGACTGCTTAGTTCTTTGGAAGCAAATCCTCCAAATATGAGACTGTGGATGGCACCTATCCTTGCACATGCCAGCATGGCATACATTGCCTGTGGGATCATGGGCATGTAGATAACGACAGTGTCACCTTTCTTGATGCCATGCTTGACGAAGACACCAGCCAGCTTGGAGACCTATGCCAAGACCATTAGATCAGTAAAGTGTTTTTTGTATTATTTCACTAAACTTCTAACTTAAGGTAGTAATACTAGAAGATGATCAGCCACTTGGCAGTAGATTAAAGGAGCCTGAGTAACACGTATTTGATGATGATGATAATGCTTTAGATAGTGATAGTAATAACAATTGTATTATAATCATTAATTATAAACCAACCTACTATTATTATGTCACATAAACTTTATGACTTGACTGCTTAACTATTCATGTTACAACATTTTTACTGAGCAACTATTATATACCAGATATGGTATGTAAGAGTTGGGCACACAACACTGATAAATGAAAGACACAGAATTGCCCCTGTAGAGCCTGTGTATTGCAAAAGGTGAATCTGTCAGGTGAAGAGAAAAACAAAATAATTACAAATTTAGACAGATGTTGGGTAACTGTTAAAGGAAACAAGTATACATTAATAAAGAAAACATATCATTAAACACTAATAAAGCAAATAAGACAAATTCTACCATATTATTATTTACATCTAAAGACAAAGTAACAAGGTTCAGAGCTTATTAGCTCTGGTAAACAGCTATTAGCTAAGGTAAACAGCTAACCAAGGTCAGAGAACTAGCAAATGCTGTAACAGGACACGATCACAGGTCTTCCGACCTCATATTCTTTGCTCTTTCTACGCCTTTATAGTTTTTTTCTTTTTTTTTTTTTTTTTTTGAGACGGAGTCTCGCTCTGTCGCCCAGGCTGGAGTGCAGTGGCCGGATCTCAGCTCACTGCAAGCTCCGCCTCCTGGGTTCACGCCATTCTCCGGCCTCAGCCTCCTGAGTAGTTGGGACTACAGGTGCCCGCCACCTCACCCGGCCATTTTTTGTATTTCTTAGTAGAGACGGGGTTTCACCGTGTTAGCCAGGATGGTCTCGATCTCCTGACCTCGTGATCTACCTGTCTCGGCCTCCCAAAGTGCTGGGATTACAGGCTTGAGCCACCGCGCCCGGCCGCCTTTATAGTTTTTTTACACTAATTATTTATACAAAGTGACTTCCCTCTGTATTTGGATGGAGTGTACACAGTTCTTTTTGCTTTTGTGTTTTTGAGACCTCAACATATAAATATCTCTTCCCTGTAACATGTTTTTGTACTTTCTAGCAATAAAGACAAAACAGATCATAAGCCCACACATGATAAAATTTCTTTCAAGAATTCTTCCCATTGGCAATTATAGCGAGCTGTGGGAAGCACCCCCAGACCTTAATGAATACGTAGCTCAACATTCTTTTACTTAAAAAATATATATTAAGTACCTATTGTATGTCAGATACCGTTTTTAGATACTTCAGATAAGTAAACAAGATAAGACAATAATCTCTACCCTCCAAATACTTATACTTTAGCAGAGAAAATACTTACAATAAGCAATACACACAAGAAATAAGGAAATTACCAATTATGGTAAAAAATCTTCATTCATATGGGGGAGGGAAGTAGAGCAGAGTAAAGAGGATTTGGAGTGCAGGGGACGGGGTGGATGTAATTCTCACTGGGACCTCACTAAGAAAGCAACCAGTTTAGTAAGACATGTAGAAGGTTGGAAAAAAGTGGATATCCATAAGTGTACTATTTTAGGCAAAGAGAAAATCAGTGAAGTACAAACATGTAAGAGGTAAAGGAGATCATATGTGATGCAATCAAGGAACAGCAAGGAAACCAGGGGCCTGGAGAAGAAACAAGTGACAAGACAGTTGTCGATCAGGTCAGGGGACTAAAGGGCCTGTATGGGCATGATGGGCAATTGGAAGGACCATGGCTTGACTTTGAATGTGACTGCCCAACACAATGAACAGAGGAGGCTTGGGAGAAGAAATTAGGCCACATGGCTATTTACGGTTCCTTTCATTTTTGTCTCTCCTACTTTCGGAACAAGTTTAAAGAATTCTGAATCCTGGCCATTTTTCTCTTTTCTCTTTATTCACTTACTCTGTATAGATGGGGAAAGGTGTGGTCAAGGTTAAGGTCTCTGGTGAAATAAAGTAAAAGCAAAACAAAAAAAAAAAAACTATTTTAGTGTTTTATTCTACTTTATATTGCAAACTCTACAATTGAGTGCTATGTTTCAGGAACTTCAAAGATGCTAACAGAAGGTTATGAGAAAGATACACTAAAGTAATAAAAATCATGAACTTGAATTCTATATGGAATTCAAAAAAAAGACAAAAACTGGAAAGTTATATCCAAACATCTCAGTGTGCAACCCCTGCAGAAAGTGACCATGCTTTGTGATCACATTACTCGGTACATCATTTAAGGTACTACACTGAGAGAGACCAAGGAGAAGAGCTAGTCTTATCCAAAGCTGTGACTTCAGCTGTGAATTGTGCCAGTTGTTGAATAAAAACAACATTCAAGCAAGGTCCGTACAACCAATAATTCAGTAACTTTATAATCCAGTCTCACTTTACAGTGTTAATGGAAGATGCCCACAAATTTTCTGTCCTCTGAAAGAAATGAGATTAAAAAATAACTAAGATCAGAGCAGAACTGAAGGAGATAGAGACACACAAAAAAATCCTTCAAAAAATCAATGAATCTAGGAACTGGTTTTTTTAAAAGATCAACAAAATAGACAGACTGCTAGAAAGACTAATAAAGAAGAAAAGAGAGAAGAATCAAATAGATGCAATAAAAAACGATAAAGGGGATATCACCACCAATCCCACAGAAATGCAAACTACCATCAGAGAATACTATAAACACTTCTATGCAAATAAACTAGAAAATCTAGATGAAATGGATAAATTCCTGGACACATACACCCTCCCAAGACTAAACCACGAAGATGTTGAATCCCTGAATAGACCAATAACAGGCTCTGAAATTGAGGCAATAATTAATAGCCTACCAACCAAAAAAAGTTCAGGACCCGACAGATTCACAGCCAAATTCTACCAAAGGTACAAAAACGAGCTGGTACCATTCCTTATGAAACTATTCCAATCAATAGAAAAAGAAGGAACCTTCCCTAACTGATTTTATGAGGCCAGCATCAACCTGATACCAAAGCCTGGCAGAGACACAACAAAAAAAGAGAATTTTAGACCAATATCCCTGAAGAACATCGATGCAAAAATCCTCAATAAAATACTGGCAAACCGAATCCAGCAGCACATCAAAAAGCATATCCACC
>NW_012104865.1:1294205-1351046 GCF_000951045.1 Mandrillus leucophaeus | reverse complement strand
AAGTTCTGGCCAGGGCAATCGGGCAGGAGAAAGAAATAAAGGGTATTCAGTTAGAAAAAGAGTAAGTCAAATTGTCCCTGTTTGCAGATGACATGATTGTATATTTAGAAAACCCCATTGTCTCAGCCCCAAATCTCCTTAAGCTGATAAGCAACTTCAGCAGAGTCTCAGGATACAAAATCAATGTGCAAAAAATCAGAGGCATTCCTATACACCAATAACAGACAAACAGAGAGCCAAATCACGAATGAATTCCCATTCACGGTTGCTTCAAAAAGCATAAAATACCTAGGAATCCAACTTCCAAGGAATGTGAAGGACCTCTTCAAGGAGTACTACAAACCACTGCTCAGTGAAATAAAAGAGGACACAAACAAATGGAAGAACATTCCATCCTCATGGACAGAAAGAATTAATATTGTGAAAATGGCCATACTGACAAAGGTAATTTATAGATTCAGTGCCATCCCCATCAAGCTACCAATGAGTTTCTTCACAGAATTGGGAAAAACTACTTTAAAGTTCAGATGGAACCAAAAAAGAGCCTGCATTGCTAAGGCAATCCTAAGCTAAAAGAACAAAGCTGGAGGCATCATGCTACCTGACTTCAAACTATATTACAAGGCTACAATAACCAAAACAGCGTGGTACTGGTACCAAAACAGAGATATAGACCAGTTGAACAGAACAGAGGCCTCAGAAACAACACCACACATCTACAACCATCTGATCTTTGACAAACTTGACAAAAACAAGAAATGGGGAAAGGATTCCCTATTTAATAAATAGAGCTGGAAAAACTGGCTAGCTATATGTAGAAAGCTGAAACTGCATCCCTTCTTTACACCTTATACAAAAATTAATTCAAGATGGATTAAAGACTTAAATGTTAGACCTAAAACCATAAAAATCCTAGAAGAAAACCTAGGCAATACCATTCAGGACAAAGGCATGGGCAAGGACTTCATGACTAAAACACCAAAAGCAATGACAACAAAAGCCAAAATAGACAAATGGGATCTAATTAAACTAAAGAGCTGCTGCACAGCAAAAGAAACTACCATCAGAGTGAATGGGCAACCTACAGAATGAGAGAAAATTTTTGCAAAATACGCATCTGACCAAGGGCTAATATCGAGAATCTACAAAGAACTTAAACAAATTGACAAGAAAAAATCAAACAACCCCATGAAAAAGTGGGCAAAAGATATGAACAGACACTTCTAAAAAGAATACATTTATGCAGCCAACAGACACATGAAAAAATGCTCATCATCACTAGCCATCAGAGAAATGCAAATCAAAACCACAATGAGATACCACTTCACACCAGTTAGAATGGTGATCATTAAAAAGTCAGGAAACAACAGGTGCTGGAGAGGAGTGGAGAAATAGGAACAGTTTTCCACTGCTGGTGGGAGTGTAAACTAGTTCAACCATTGTGGAAGACAGTGTGGCAATTCCTCAAGGATCTAGAACAAGAAATATCATTTGACCCAGCCATCTCATTACTGGGTATATACCCAAAGGATTATAAATCATGCTACCATAAAGACACATGCACACGTATGTTTATGGTGGCACTATTCACAATAGCAAAGACTTAGAACCAACCCAAATGTCCATCAATGATAGATTGGATTAAGAAAATGTGGCACATATACACCATGGAATACTATGCAGCCACGAAAAGGATGAGTTCATGTCCTTTGTAGGGACATGGATGAAGCTGGAAATCATCAATCTGAGCAAAATATCACAAGGACAGAAAACCAAACACCACACGTTCTCACTCATAGGTGGGAACTAAACAATGAGGACACTTGGACACAGGGTGGAGAACATCACACACTGGGGCCTGTTGTGGGGTTGGGGAGTGGGGAGGGATAGCATTAAGAGAAATACCTAATGTAAATGATGAGTTAATGGGTACAGCACACCAACATGGCACGTGTATACATATGTAACAAACCTGCATGTTGTGCACATGCACCCTAGAACTTAAAGTATAATAATAATAATAAAAATTCCCTTGTGTGAAACAAATATCTCAAAATGGTAGATCACAGCCAAATGTGACCAAGATGTATTTAAGTTGGGGCTATATCACATTTTAAGAAAATGAACCAGCATATTAAATTTAGTAGATTTCACATACAAATCTAGATCTCCAGTTTCTCTAGAAAAATTGTAAAGTCTAGCAACACCAGGCCTGTGTTCTTGAATAACAGCAATCAATTGAACCAGATGATCAGCCTAGTGGTTTGCCATAGAACTGGCTATTTCCAGGGGGCATTTATCATACAGCTTGCATTTTTTTTCATTCTGAGTTCAAAATATATTTTTTTTTCTTGTTTATTTTATGTTATATGCTTACACCATATTTCCATAACCATACAGAAAGTGTGATATATGCCGACAATTGATGTTTCTCCCATCCACCCACTTCTGTTGGCATCTGAGTTGTCAACCACTGCCCTGAAAACAATTTTTAGTCAAATTAGGCTGCACCAGGGCCATGTAACCACTAGATGGAGTCTATTTGGCCTTGCTTATTTCAGCAGCTCCTCAGTGTTTTGATAACCTGATAACCACACCAGACTTGGTCTACAGACAACAGGTTTACAGAATCAATAGTACAATTTTCTTTTCCAGTAGTTTTCAGGGCTAAATGTCACTCTGGTAAAATTTTCCATTATAATTTGTAAATCTAAATATATATGTATGAGAATATGTATGAGAAAATATACGAGTTCATAATCACTCAAATAAAGTATTATTGGAACTCCAAAACAGAAGGCATTTGATACTGCTATTTCAGGGTTCACCTAGTTTTTTTCAACTTCAGGTGGAAAATTATCAAAGAAAAAAACAGGTAGTATTTTTAGTATTTTTAGGTAGTATTATGACATACTCTTATCCTACCATAAATGTCTGAGTGTAGAGTTACGATTTCTATTATTAGCAAAAGGGAAAATATTTTAATATAGGTTGTTTATAATAAATAGTTTTTCAACTGATGAAAAGTTAACCATGTGCCATTCACCCAATTCACATTCATCTTTGCACCTTCTTAAATTTGTTTTTTAATTTGTCAATAACTTGATGGTTTTATACAAGGATAGACCAGTAAAATTGATTTTCAGTCCGACATCAAGGGCAATACAGATCCCAGGGGAGCAAGGCCAGCTAGCATGAGGATACTACACTGCCAACGTGTGAATAACTGGGCTGTGAAGGAAACCTAGAGAAAACGAAATAAACGTATTTATTTAGATATAACAATGTGTGACTCTTCCCACTGGAATTTACGTGAATCATTTTGGTACTAATTTAAAGCCATTTTAACACATAAACATCCTGTCATTGGTTCAATTTATGTAATATCTGCTGTATGTCCTAAACTGAGGTCAAGTCTACAGATACAAAAATGAGAAGGAAATGGTTGGTCCTTAAGCCAAAGAAATTTGGAGTTTGGAAAAAAAAAATCACATATAGTAATAATAATTGTAAAGAAAATGTAACAACTGAAATTTATATATTGTAAAATAGTGTACACATATATTTGGTTTATATATAACATAAATATAATATATAATGCATCAGATAGAAGTAAAAGCTTTAAATTTCAGTTATAAAATGAAAACATATTGATATGAATAATGAAAACTAAATTAATAAAAAAACAATTTTTATCATTCTGGAAAATCTTTCAAAAACAGTCTTTGGGGTAGTATAATTTTGTGACCAAATGCTCATATCTCAAATATAAAGATTAGTCAAAACTGGCCAAAAGCTATGTTCTGCAGAACAAATTAGCACTTGCTTCACAAATAGCAAGTGTGCTCACCTAAGGAAAATTATGTTTGAACAAAAAAAGATAGTTCTAGTTTCCAAATTGTAGTTAAAATGCAGTGATCACGGGCAACTTCAAAACCACATCAAAGAAAACTGTATGAAAAAGCAGACAAGGGAATGCATATTTTCAAAATGCCACAATGTTACATTGCAAACCCTGGTCTAAAAAGTAACAAAAAATAAAACTAATTTAAAAACCAACTATAATATCTGAGGAAACAGATTACTAAAAGTGTGGATAAATGAATTGTTCTTGAGAATATGTATAATTTTCATAGAAAGAGTTATATAAAATACCTGCACCTTACTTTTAAAAATATTACATTAATCATACACATTTTTGTTTGTTTTACTTGTACACATACAGGTGTACAAGTTGAAAAGATTGAAATTATAACTATAATGAATAACTTATTGAAAAGATTGAAATTGTAACTATAATGAATAACTTATTCTTTTGTCCATGCATTAACTATATATCCAGGTAAATACCTGTAGAAAGAGAATTTTCAGGAATATAAATATTTTCATATAACATAAGAAGGTTCTAGAAATGTAACATTTTAGACAGTTGCAATTTATTAGATACAGCATTGAACTAATTTTCATTTAAGATGATACTATGCTAAGTCAATTTATTTTGAGATATGTCTCTTAAAACCAGGAAAGTTAGAGATGTTATTTAAAAAAGATCTTCCTTTTAAAGATGAAAAATCACATTTTCATTTACAAGTAAAATGTATTATTATTTATCTAAAACACAGAGGAATATTTATTTTATATTTAAGGATGGCATTCTATTAAATTTTCCAAGAAAAATTACAAAATGCTATATTACATTCAAAATAGTTATCTGTCAGTGGTCTAGAAAACATTTACTAGCACATTTCTTCTCAAATAATTTTCTCCAAATGAAAGAGTAAATACCATTACTCGATTATCATTTTTCTCATTACCAGTTTCTTTACACATGGGTTTCAATCAATATTTAGTCATTTTCAGACTATGTATTCACAAGCAAAGTGAAATAGATAATTATTTAATCCCTTTAGTTCAAGCTCAAAATAACCAATATTTCAATAATCGTTTTGCTTTCAAGACTACTGTGATTTTCAGACTATAATTTCACAGAAAATTAGTTAAATCCTGTATTTCCCTACGTATATGGGCTCACAGTTTTGATAAGGAATACTGTCTTCCATTTCTTTAATACTTACGTTAAAATTTAAAAGAAAATCATCAGAATTCATCATATCTTGTAAAGAATATTTTGTTAATTATAAAACAGTATTTCTATGTAACAATCAGGCCATTGTGGACAGAGACAGGAGAAGCCCAAGGTCTTAAAGAATGGAAAATGTAATTGATGCCTGTCATTAACACACAACAGGTCTAGGGTGCATGCAATAAAAAGGAAAGAAAATACATAGACAAAGAATAATTAAGGATTGCCTCCACTTTTTACCATTTTAACATCTCTCCACTCTAGACATTAATAATTGGGTTAGTGTAACTTCCTCCTGCTTTTACTCACTGGAGAGTTTCTGACAATATCTCTAATCATCACAGCATGTGCCATTTGGCTGAAAAAGTGAAGGCAGTTTAGTTTAGAGAGAGAAAACATTCAAGATGAAGAGGTCATGAGATTAACTGAAAGGTATGAAGAAACAACATCAGATATGATGCAAAGCCTTGTTATGCCCATCAAGTTTAGACTAACCCCAAAAACAATGTGTAATAATTGAAAATTGTTCATCCTCTTTAAAAGTAAGTGCTTTCCAAATTCTTAAAATGTAATCATTATTGCATAAACTACAATCAATAATTTAATGATTATTGTATAAACTCGATTATTATGTAATAGGGGTAAAAATAAATTTATTTGAGAAATAATAAGAATGGGGCCACAGTTTGGGTTTTAGCAACTGACTGGAAAGTGATGCCATTCACATTGGACATGTTTAAATTTGAGATGCTAGTGGAACAACCATGTATAGACACCTACTCGGCAATCCTGCATATGATCTCAACATCAGGAGAGAGATGTGGGCTGATGACACAGAACTGAGAATAGCCAGCATTGCCACTGGGAGTAGCCATCACATACGTGGCAAAAAAGGCCATTGGCACAGATGTAATCACCCAGACGGGATGTGTAAAATGGAAAGAGAAGGCAAACTAGAAGCAGATAGTGAAGGGACAGTCAAAAGAAGCATTTAAGGAGGATAATTAGACAAAATGAACACAGGAAAGAAAGGAAATGGGCAGAATGGTATATAGAAGTAAGTGAAGACTGGCAGAGAATGGACAAAACTGTTAGATATGATAAAGAGAAGAAGTAAAATATTGAACACCTATTGGAATTAATAAGAAGAAAGCATTAATTACCTTAGCTAAATGAGATAGTAGCATATTTTAGAGGACTTTGGTTATTGGTTATGTGTGTGGTAAGGAAGTTAAAAAGACATTTTTCCAAAGTTAATCAGTGAATGAAAATAGGTAAGAAACTAGCTAGTACTAGAAACATAGTTTCTGTTTTGTTTTGTTTGTTTGTTTGTTTGTTTTTGGTTTTTTGTTTTGTTTTGTTTTGTTATTGAGATGGAGTCTCGCTCTGTCACCCAGGTTGGAGTGCAGTGGCGTGATCTCGGCTCACTGCAACCTCGCCTCCTGGGTTCACGCCATTCTCCTGCCTCAGCCTCCCGAGTGGCTGGGACTACAGGTGCCCACCCCCACGCCCGGCTAATTTTTTGTGTTTTTAGTAGAGACGGGTTTTCACCATGTTAGCCAGGATGGTTTCGATCTCCTGACCTCGTGATCTGCCCACCTCAGCCTCCCAAAGTGCTGGGATTACAGGCATGACCCACCGCACCCGGCCCATTTATGCATGTTTTTAAGAGAAAGAGCCAGCAGTGAGATCGGTATAAGATAGATTAACAGAACAAGAGCCCTAAAAAGAATTGATAGAATGGCTCCAAGAGACCAAAGAAAGATTAGCTTCTATTTTAAAAGGAGGGAAAGAGAAAACAATGGGTGTGGATACAGGCAAGTCTATAGGTCTGGTGACAATAAATTTATATAATCATTGCTGGGCTTGAATCAATGTACCCTGTTAAGCTTGAGGCACAGAGGCAGGAAAGCCAAAAGTTTAAAATAGCCTTTGGAGGGTAAAAGAGAAACTTATTCGAGAAACGCTAAAGAAAAAAAAAAAAAAAAAGCAGCATTGAAGTCCCAGTGGACACTGGAGACCGTAAATTTATATTAAATCTATATTTGTAGTTACGTGATTTTTCTTTAACAGGATTCGACGTATCACATACAGTAATGAAGATAATAAGGAATTGGATTGAACCAGGTCCGAAGTTTTGCCACAGAAATGAAATGGATCAACAATATGCAGGAGAAGTGAGGATACTCGTAAGAGACAAGTGGTGTGGTTAAACTAGAAAACCTAACCCGGATAACAGAAAGGCGAACACAGAAGGGACCCTTACCTAGTGACTACATACCATCAAAACAATTTAAAACAGTATTTCATGAAGCCAACAAATATATTAAGAAGTGCTCAACATAACTAATCTTTAGAGAGATGCAAATCAAAACCACAGTGAGATACCATGTCACACCAGTCAGAATGGCTATTATTAAAAAATCAAAAACAACAGGTGCTGATAAATCTGTGGAGAAAAGGGAACACATACACGCAGTTGGTGGGAATGTGAATTAGTTCAGCCACTGTGGAAAGCACTTTGGAGATTTCTCAAACAACTTAAAACAGAACTACCATTTGAGCCAGCAACCCTGTTACTGGGTATATACTCAAAGGAAAATAAATATTTGGTGGAAAATAAATCATTCTGCCAAAAACATACATGGACTCATATGTTCCATCACTGCAGCACTATTCACAATAGCAGACATTGAGTCAACCTAGATACCCACCAATGGTGGACTGGATAAAGAAAATGTGGTACATATACACTACGGAATACTATGCAGCCACAAAAAAAGAACAAGATCATGTCCTTTGCAGCAACAAGGATGCAGCTGGATGTCATCCAAAGCCAATTAACACAGAGACAGAAAATCAAATATGGCATGATCTCACTTATAGATGGGATCTAAACATTGTGTACATATAGAAATAGAGAACAGAACGACACTGGGCACTGGGGCCTACTAGAGAGCAGGGTGGGAGGTGGGTGAGGGCTGAAAACCTATCAGGTACTATGCTCACTACCTGGGTGGCGGGATCATCTATACAACAAACCTCAACAACACACAATTTATCCATGTAATTAACCTGCACAGGTACCCCCTAAACCTGAAATAAAAGTTCAAAAACATACCTGTGGTATTTAAATAGGTATTGTGTCTAAAAATGCATGCTATCTAAAAATGTAGTTTCATTGCACTGTGTAAGAATACAAGAGGTTTAAAATAGACACTCTAAAAGTATTAAGCCCTAATTTACATATATTCTCTATCCTTTCTCCACCTTCTATCTACCAAAAAAGCAAAACTGTAGGATCCTCTCATGTATCTGTTTCCAGCTCGCCTTCACAAAGTCTTCCTTTAATCTTGTGGAAATTATATCCATAATTGCCCCTTTCCCTCCACCGTTCACTCCAGGATTCAACTTATCCCACCTCAGGAGATGTTTAATTGAATCTGCTTTTCTCTAACACTAACATTTCCAATAATTTTTAATTAATATTCATTTATTTCCCTCCCTTATGAGTACTGCAAGAATATTGATTTTTTTTTTTTAACTGCTAATGCATTGTATTTCAACTATATTATATGTTAAGCAGTTGGGTAGCCTGACTGGAACCCAGACACCACTCAGAAAAGTACCATTCATAGATACATAAAGAAATAGAGTACAAACTCCTATTTAAAATTTTTCAAATGATTTTTTAAAACATAACACAATTCAAAGTTGATTACTTTCTGTACATTTCCTAGAGTATTTGTAAAGAAAATATCCCAAGTGCTGAAGCAAACTTTATTACATATAAAAAATATGTAACCCACCTGGACTAAAATGAAAAAGAAAATTCAACTCTTAGAGAAGTAAATTTTCACAGTTATGCATTCACATACCTTTATACAAGGATTCTGAAAAATCTAGCATAATTTTGTGGCTAATGTACACATTTTTCCAAATGAGTGTTTGAAAAGATAAAGAATCTACTACACTCTATTAAAAAAGACTATTTAATACAACACAAGTTTATGTAAGTCATCTAGATAAGGTTATATTCCTTCAGTGAACATAATACGATAGTATGATAGTAATAACTGCCTCACATATTTGTTTATACAATAATTAACATGCAAAATGTGAAACAAAGTTGTCACTTTAAAACTGTCACTGTTGTCTGCTATATACATTTCATTAAAGGGCTAACGAATAATATTTTTTAAAGAACATGAATTTCTACTGTTAATGAAGGCCAGATTCCTTTTCTCTTGATCTAATAAATTGTTTATTGTAGTGTTTCTCCAAGTACAGTCTGTAGAGAGATTCTCAGGGCCCATGAGTTCTCCCTGAGAATGTTTTAACGTTGTGTTTTCATTTTGATATAATTAAAAAACAATAGGCCAGGCGCAGTGGCTCACGTCTGTAATCCCAGCACTTTGGAAGGTCAAGGCGGGCAGATCAAGAGGTCAGGAGATCAAGACCATCCTGACCAGCATGGTGAATCCCTATCTCTACTAAAATACAAACATTAGCGAGGTGTGTTGCCGCGCACCTGTAGTCCTAGCTACTCTGGAGGCTGAGGAAGGAGAATTTCTTGAACCAGGAGGCGGAGGCTGCAGTCAGCCAAGATCACACCACTGCACTCCAGCCTGGGCGGCAGAGTGAGACTCTGTCTCAAAATAATAACAATAATAATAATAATACAGCATACTCTGGATTATCTGAGCACTCATGCAATTTCACTGTGTTTGTTTTTGTAACCTCATGCAGAATAAGTAAAGGTCAGATAAGGTTATAGCACATTGGATAATCAAAGGCTCTATGGAAGTTCAATTACTAATATGTGACAAGAGAATTGAGGCATCACAGGGAACGTGTCACCAAACTCAAAGCCCCAGGGTCACAGCATCAAACACATTTTACAATCAGTCATTCAGCTCCAGCAAGGCAATGTCATTCATTATATTAAATTAATATTGTCATGTTGAGCTTGATTGGCTTTCTGGGTTTGTTTTTACCCTCCCTGTAACTCAGATTTGGCTTTATATATGTAGTAAGCTGTAAAACGGGAACATTAAGGCTTAGGCTTAATAATACACTAAAATAAAAAAACTTTAAGTCAACACCAAAAGTGTGTAAAAACTTTTTATCTTTATAAAGCATTTATATGCCTCACTATTTCATGAAAAAAAAAATGCCCAATTGGTTTCTTAGAGGCTTTTTCCTCTTAAAGAAAGACAAATATAAAAGATGCAAAAGATGTCAACAGGAATCCTGCTGCATTGTTTAGATCAATTCTGCTGTGATTATTTAATGAAAGTTCTAAAACAAACACCCCCAGCACTTCCACAGGCAGTACATAAAACATGGCAACAATCCTGAGTACACCAACCACACTTCCCAGGATTGGGCAATGTTCCCGTTAACCTTTACAGTTTCATTGATCAATACAACCCAAAAGCCAATCAATATATGTGAAAGTCTCATAGAGAACTTGCTAAACATCCCAGGAATGGCACAAGGACATGAGATCATTGCAATAGCTGGGTCAGTTTTAACATCTACATCACTCAACCAAAGGAGCCCCGTACGCATTTAAAGAGAAGAAAAATTCACAATTACAGTGCATACACCAGTAACTAATAAACAAAACAAACATAGACCATCATATGTGCCAAGAATTTATGATAAATATTCTAAAATATATCAAATTTCCCATAAAACCTATACATGATAAAGTTAACATTATTCAACTTTCTAATGGAAATGAAATGCTTTTAAATCAAGTATGGCATGAGAAAATGAACAATCAATATCTCCAAGGTCTCTAATCTTGACAATAATTCTACTGAATGCAACCTATATTGATTTATTCAAATTCATTTTACTTAACTATTACATATATCTACACAGTGCACAAACGTGAGCATAAAACTTCCAAATGAATTAAAATATTCAGTGGCATCATTTTTCATAGCTACATATTTATCTATTTCAAAAAACCTTATATGAAAAATACTTTGTCTTATATACTCAAAATGTGGTTCTAATATATTAATTTGCATCACTTTAGCCACTCAGTATCCTCAATTTATGTTAGTTAGCTTTATACTCTACTTGTTATGAAAGTTGTGCTTGGTTAAATGATTTTGTAGTTTCATATGTTAATTTTTAAAGGCCAGAAACAGAAAGTTGTTAATGCGTGTAGCTGTCTTTACATTGCTGTATAACAGGTACTGGTGTTCATCGTGACCAACTCTCCTCACGTCCACTTGTAAGGACATTTTTTTTTTCTTCTTCTATTCTCTTCCTACTAAACTTTGACTGCCTGTCTCCTTCCTTTATTCTCCAATGATCTTTCTATATTGTTTCCTACTTAATTCGCCTTCTTGCCCTAGAACTTAAGACAACAAAAGCAGTCGGTTTTGTTCTTGGGGTGCACATTTTCATTATTAACTATGTCAAATCCACCTCGTGGATAAATCTTCTGCAGACCTTCAGGGGACACCTGTAGAAGGGTCACCTATGGGTGGGGCACACAATTCTATTTTTATTACATGACCTAGCTTCTACGTCACCTCCACAGTGAAGCCTTCTCTGAACTGCTGTGGCCAGGTTGGTCCCTTCTCCATGCTGCAAATGCACAAAGCTTTGTTGTTACATTATCACACTACGTTCAGTAGCTTTTGTGTATTTCTCACTGGGCAAACTATAAACTTCTGAAATTCTGGAATCATGTTTTAATTCATCTCTGTGGCCCCACTGCCTAATTCAATAAATAATACACAATAAGCATTCAGTATGTGTCTGAGGAATACATCACTGATGCCTTTGTTCTTAATCTCTAGCATGCCACCTATGAGACTTCAATTTCAGCTATTATTTATTTCCCTGGACTTACAATTTATTGACACTAACAGGTTACAATTATTTATGTGTAAGATCTGGTATTTATTTTGCCTATGAAATGAAACAGTACTTGTGGCAGGAACTCCTAACTCCCCATCAAGATGCCTCCACCTACCCTACTTTTTCCAGCCTTCCTGGCAGCCAATAGCCAAATGGGATGTGTGTGGAAGGCATATATGATATTTCTCTGTGTGGATATTAAATATCATGTCCATTCCTCTGTATCCTCCTCCACCTTCCCAAGAGTTGGGACATACATGTCTTTGCCTCAGCTTCAATGATGCAGATGAAGGCAATGAGCTGGAAGATGAAGGTTCAATAAGACTTAATAATCTCGGGTCATGCCAAGCTAAACCTCATAATCTTTAGATTATTACAAAAGAGAAATACATTATTTAAAAAAATTAAGCCACTATATTACTGCACATCCTTATTTTAGCAGCTTAGCCTTTGACCTAACATTTACAAATTTGGGTGGGAGGGGGGATAGTGTATCAATTATTAAGTAAAGGTTTAATTATGAAAATCATCCTTAAAGTGTATGTGTGTATGTGAAACAAAGAGAACTAAAGTACTTACAACAGATAATCTTCTTTTCCCAGAATTCTACTTGAAAATTATACAGAAACAATTTCTTAGAATGCTCACAAAATACCTGAAAATATGAGGATGAAGCAGGGCATTTACAGGTAACTGCTGTATAATTGGTTCAACCAGACTTCTTTCAAACACACTGGATGTAGCCAGGGATCCAAGACCAGGCACATACGCAGAATAGCTTCCAGAATCTCATAGCACAGACTGTATCTATCCTATCCCTTAATTTCCCACATGTAAGTAAATACTGCTGTTCTTAGAGGATTTATGTTATGGGGTGCCGATTCATTTGTCATCTCCCTGTTTCCAATCTTACCCACTACAGTCTCTTCATCTTCAGAGATGCCAAAGTGAATTCTTTCACAATATGGAGCTTCCCATCATCCTTGAAATCAGATATAGTCTTGACCATGGCCTGCAAGGTTCTATATGATCTGACTCCTGGATACTCACCTAACATCACTTTCCAGCATTCCCTTCTCATGAGGTCTGAGTCCTCATGGCTTTTCCAATGGTCTGAATCTATTCTTGCTTCAGAGCCCTGTCTAATATAATTTTCACTCAAATATTCACATAGTTCCTATCTCACTCTTTATTTGGGTCTATGCTCAAATATCATTTCATAAGTGACATGTACTTTCGCTGACAAGCCTATCTCAAATGGCAGGCAAAGTCCCTCTCTGGTCTTTTATTGTTCTTCTCTCATACCTATTTATATTGTATTATCTTTTTATTCGTAGTACATACTCCCAACTAGAATGCAATTTCCTTAAAGATTATCTCATTCACTACTGAAACCCATGGTGTCTCTAGTAGTGTCAAATATATAATATGTGTTCCATAAGCATGTTTTCAATAAAGAAATTTCACACCATGATCACTCTAGTCCAAGAAAATAAATTCAAAGCAGATGGCCTACAGATTTTCAGGTAACTTTCTAAAAGGTCAGGGTTTAGTCACCCTGAAGAAGTAAGGTAAGTGTTTTAATCAGGGCTTTAAATGAGACAGGACACAGACCTTCAAAGTCAGAAAATGAACTAAAAGGAGAAAGATTCTCATTCTGTTTAAAAATAAAAATTCTTAATATATAAAAACAAAAATCACAGTGTGATGGCAAGTGATATTTTTGGAAATAATCATTTATCTTAGATAATGATTAGATTTTACTTTCTTATAAATGAATTATTAAATGTTTATTCACAAACTCATTCACTACATAATATAACTCCATGTACTATGAGGCCTACATTAGCTACTGTGTAGGTGAAAAAGTGAATAAAACATTACCCTTATCTCAAGGAGCTTTTTCTCTGGTAGGAAGATTACATAGGTACACTAATAACTGGATTAAAAAGCAAAAATGAACCAATACATTAGGAGAAGGTGTAAGCAAAGTGCTCTGGACTTCAAAGAGTGGTAAAATAGTTTCTGGCATGGGGGGAAGTGAAACGAAGTAAGTTTACACTTCCAACAGGGGTCTTGATTTCATGGACAATATAATTTCTAAAAATCTGGCTGAGAATATTCAAGGGGTTGGTTGTATTGTTGCTCTTTTGGATTGAGTTTGAAACAGTTTTTAGCCACTTATAATTGTGAATAAATGGGGAAAATAGGAAATACTAAATAGTTGCTTCATCATTTAATAATTCCCTATATTTTCTATTAAAATTTGTCTACTGCTTATCTTCTTTATATTGAATCCTCTCGAAATTTAACCTAAATTTTAGTAAGTTGTAAAGTGCTTTAAAACAAAGTTCCAGTTACAATTTTGATAAAAATTTAAGTCAGTATTTAGCATATACTCATCTAATTAAAATGAAATACAAGGCTTTCTGCTTGTGTACATTATATGTACACAAGCATTATACAATATATACATTATACATGCATTATACAACATAGCTCACAAAAAAATATGGTTGGACCACTTAAAATTTTAAGACCACTTAAAATCAATGTAACTAGAGTCTTTTAACATTAATAAATGCATTAACACAGCATAAGCTTCTGTAGATCCTTGAACACTAGCACTGGTGCTTCCTGTTGCATAATATTCTACTGGCGAGCTTTCATTTCAAAATTTGCTTTCAAAGAATGGCCAGTAGAGACTGAGAGAGTGTAGATCTTAATATTAATTATTTTCAAAACAGGGGCAAATGTCTTCCCAACTTTAGATTCCTAAAATCATTTAACTCACCAACAGTTCACTAAAGAATCTTTATTATTTTTCTTAAGGCTTTCTAATATTGGTAAGGTCTTCTCTTTAATTGTGAGAATGTCTCTCTCTAAAACTTCAAAACATGGCATGCTAATAATCCAATAAAAAAATTAATGGACAAAAGATATTAATGGCACTTCAGAGAACAGTATCAGCATTTAGTCAGGTGTGGTGGCTCACACCTATAATTCTAACACTTTGGGAGGCTGAGATGGGAGGATTGCTTGAGCCCAGGAGTTTGAGACCAGCCTGGGATATAGCGAGATACCATCTCTGCAAACATAAAATAAAACAAAATAAAAGACAAATGACCATCAGGCACCGGATAAGAAGTTCAACTTTATTTGTCATTAGGGAAAAAAATAAATAAATCACAATGCAATACCACTATGCATTCACTAGAAAGGGCAAAATTAGAAAGATCTGGAATTGTCAACACTAAGTGTTTACAGCTGACATTCTCATAAACTGCAGATAGGAATATAAATTAGTGCAACTACTCTGGAAAATTGTTTGGCACTATCTACTAATGTCCAACGTGGGAATACCCTATGAACGATTCATCTCATTCCTAAGCTCATCCCCAATAAAATGCATAAATATTGTCAACAAAATTTGTGTACAAACATATTTATAGCAACATTATTTGTAATAACCCCAAACCAGACATTACCCAAATAAGCAAACTACAACCTCTTGCAATGAAATTAGTGAAACTCATCAACAGAAAGTTGAGTGAAAAAAATCCAGACACTAAAGAGTACATGGTATTACTCAATTTGTATAAAGCTCAAAAGCAGGTAAACCTTTAGATGTCTGAATAGCAATCATGTAGGGGCTGAGTAAGAAATGACTAAACAGAGGTAGAACATGGGCTTCTGGGGGCCTGGAAATATTCTGTTTCCTTGCCTGCTTACATGGAATTATTTTGTTTGTGAAAATCTAACAAAATTTATTCTTGTGATCTGTTCTCCTATCTGAATATATATTATATATCAATAAAAGTTCAAAAATTGCATGCCAGGAAAAGAAACGCATGAACAACTATAACTTCTACCTCATGCTAGCATCATTCCCCTACTTACCAAGCATGGAAAAGGTAATTTAACTTACAGAGACACACTTTTTAGTGGCACTGACTATAATACAAATGAAGTTTTTATTGTTTGTTTAGGAAATTTAAGGAAAGGAAACAGATAATACACGCCACTGCATCTTTTCCCCTGAGCAAAGACAACCATTGACAGGGCTGAATTTCTGCAAGTCCTGGATTTTGTGTTTTAAGTGTTTGCTTAAGGAAATACTGATATGACAGATGAAAAAATGTCAGATTATCTTACTCTGACATATGTCTGGGTAGATGGAATACATACTTTGAAGAAAATATCCTACAGGGCAGGGGTTGGAAGGAAGAATTCTCATGGGACATGGTCCTTGATTTCAGAATACTTTTCTCCTCTAAATTATTTGATCTTTATAATTACAACTACTGCCATAATTATGTTTCAAAAAATTACCTTTAGTTAAGATAATAGGCATTTGCTGTTTGAATTAAATCAGGAAAATTAAACACACAATTGGTTTTATCAATTTTCCCAGTACACATGTATTCATGAAAATTGCTCAAATGCCCTTCAGGGGTCACGTTCTTATTTAGTGAATAAATACATAAAAATACACAATTGTTGAAATTAAAAAAAAAAAACAGAGCACACTTGCCACACACAGAAGTAAATTCAAAATAAAATTAGTAATGGTGAAAATAAATATAAGGATACTTTAAAATGACTAGAAGTATATATATAAGAAATATATACACATATAAATACACTCTCACACATACCTTTTATTTCACTGAGGCTTAATATAATGACTAACTTGGAAAGAGCTAACAAGAGCCAGGATACAATAAAAATATACATGTCTTCTAGAATGCATATCTTCTGAGTTATAAGTATGGGAAATCCAAGGAGGATATATTCATCTTGAACTACCAAGCTGAATGTAAATAAATTAAAATCCTTCACAGATAGAATTGGAGTTTACTTGGAAAGATAATCCAATTCCATTACTGATACAATTTAAATCTAAGACATTCCTACAGTAAAAGAAGCTAGAGTCATTTAGAAATTTCAAGAAGTATTTCATTCATTTATTCTTTCATTGACTCATTCATCATTCAACAACCATTCACTACATGCAAGGCACCGTTCTGCAAACAAATACAAAGTCACTGCCCTCATGGAACTTACACTCTAGAAGAGAAAATGACACTAAAAAAGACAGAATAATAAAATGTAAGGAATGATACTGAATAATAAATACTAAATTAAAAACAAAGTGAAAACCGGGCGCGGTGGCTCAAGCCTGTAATCCCAGCACTTTGGGAGGCCAAGACGGGCGAATCACGAGGTCAGCAGATCGAGATCATCCTGGCTAACACGGTGAAATCCCGTCTCTACTAAAAAATGCAAAAAACTAGCCGGGCGAGGTGGTGGGCGCCTGTAGTCCCAGCTACTCGGGAGGCTGAGGCAGGAAGGAGAATGGCGTAAACCCGGGAGGCGCAGCTTGCAGTGAGCTGAGATCCAGCCACTGCACTTCAGCCTGGGCTACAGAGTGAGACTCTGTCTCAAAAAAAAAAAAAAAAAGAAAGTGAAAAAATGAATTTATGAAGTGGTGTGGAAAGGAACATTTGTATTTCGTGTGCTCAGAAAACATCTCACTGAGAACATAACATTCAGGTAACATGGACCATAAGATATCTAGAGGAAAAATTATTTCAAGTGGAGGGTAGGCAATTGGGATAACTTTAGGCATTAACTCTTCCAGAAATCTCTCTAGACTCTATTTACCTCTGACTGAGTTGACTGCCTTCACATGTGTTCCTACAGAATATAACATTAACCCCTATTATGATCCTTATTCGGTTATATTGAAATTGCTTGTTTACATGTTTTCTTATCTCCTTGACAATAAGAAATGGGTTCATTTACTTTGTATCGCTTATTCCTATCAGGGTTTGGCATACAAAACAAATATTTGTTGAATGAATGATGGATCTTAAACTAGGTCCAAATCTCTGTACAAAGACCTTAATAAAGGATTATTTTAAGTATTTTCAGATCTATAGAAAAAATGATAGTTTTGGAAAACTTCTGCTTCTCGATCATTCTGTAAAATTTTCAGATCTTTCATGTTACCAAGACAAAGTAGCCTGTCTTGTTGGCTCATTAATTAAATAAGAAATACAAACTAATTTAATCAAGTATTATCTAGCCAGAAACTTCCAGTAAAAATGAAACATGGGAGATTAAAACAAGTACCGTACAAAGGCACTTCTTTTTGTTTGTTCTCAATGGAATTATCCATTAAATCTTTTCTTTCTCTGTCTTCTCTACTTAACAAAATAAAGGCCACAGGGAATCAGAAGCAAGTAATCAAAGTAGCACACAATGCTTCTCTCTTTCCTAACAGTTCTTCCTTTAGTACTTTAGAGAAGAAAAGCCTGGGGAATCAGAGCTGTCAGCAGGTGAGAGAAAGTCCTTTCAGCTACTTTGATGTCAGGCTAAACTGAAACCAGGGACCCAGCACAAACACAGAAAGGGTTTGAAAAATGAGTTAGCAGGAAAGCTTCTAAGCAAAACATATGTATATAATTGTCATATACACTTATGTAATTAATTAATAGAAAACCAACAATAGAAAATGAGAATGGCAACAACTCTTCTTATTTTAGGTTTCTCTAAAGCTTTTTCCTTGACTCTGATGTTTGATTATGTATCAAATTCAATATGTGGATATAGGTAATATTTTTACAATATGTAAGTAAACTTACATTTTGGTATACATTTGTATACCAATAAGAATTTGCCCAGTGTTTTCATGAGAGTGCAGCAATATGCCAGAATCACAGGCACCATTTTTAATCATAGACTAAACCTCTTCTAAGCTGAAAATGCAATCCTAAAACAAAACATAGATTATAATAGGTTTTCAGGAAATCGACATTATCTCTTACAATAGAAAGCAACCTCATAAGAATAACAAGCTCATTTGGTAACAGAGTGCCTTTCTAACTCACCCCCAATGTGAGAGCTGTATCTGTATACTTAATCCCAAAAATATAGTTTTCAGTTACAGACCAATAAAAAATACCAAACGATGTATTTGCAGCACTATTTTGTTTTTTTTTTTCTGTCTTGAGCTGCCCAGCATTTGAACCCCATTCTTAGTAGACTGAAATTCCCCTTGTTCGCATCCTAGAGGGAGAGAGGGCCCCAGTTCCTACTATTAAATCAAAAGAGGACAAGATATTTCTTCCCCACTGCCTGATTGTTTAGGCAAGTCACCTAAGTTTGGCCAAGTGAGTGCTGTATGGTAGACGCCTCGACAGCAATGACTTGACTTGACCATACCCTGAGAAAGACCCTGTATGACAGGCACACCTGAATATGTGTTCAGATTGCTGAGCTAGGGAATACAAATCCAGGAGTGGCCAATCCACATATCCATTCCTTATATCTGAGGAATATGTCAGCCCTATCCAGTCTGGGATCAAAGCCTTTTGATTTAGGGTAAATGGAAGTTGCCAGGCAGAGACTGTTAGGAGGATGGTGCTAAGTGAAGATGCTATAGAAACTGCATGCTTTTTGCAAGTCGTGTGGTTCTCCTGCCCAGCCTGCCACCAGTGGACTCTCCCCAGTATGTAAGGCCCCAGTAAAACCCCATGACTTGTATGGGGCTCTGGGTCTCTTCTTTGGCCTCTTGAACTTGGTGCCATCCCCACTGGAGTCAATAGGGGTTCAGCACAACAGATGTTCCTACTCTGTCTTTCAATCTAGAAGATTGACTCAAGGCAGCGAGCCTAGTTACTGGACAGTTTGTGGTTTCTTCTTAACTCCTCACATCTGCTCTTTCTCCCTTAGGGTTTACTATTTTTCTAAGCCTGGCTCTTCAGTCTTCCCTTTTCATAAGGTCTTTCTTCAATGTTTAAATTAGCTGAGGTTGGAATTTGTTGCTACAACCAGGCTGACACCCAGTCTAAGCAAATTGGTCTAACTCTTCTCTCTTGTTTGCAACAACTCAGTACTGGAAAGGTGATTATTTAATCTGAGTTGCCTTTCTTGAAATTTCTTACAAGGCAAAATAAGAACTTGCTGATGAAAAAGAATATAATTTCAAAGAGTCAGGGAGAGTTGATGAAACTTTCTAAAAATGGAATGGAACCCTTAAATGGGTTCAAAAAGCAAAAGGAGAGAATGCAATTTTAAAAGCCTTCATGTCAAAGCAAATGCCTCCAAACTCTGGCATGACAGACTCTGCTCAACTTCTGTTTCTCAACCAGTGGCAATCTTACCATTCAGCAGACATTAGCAATGTGTGCAGACATCGCAACTCGGGGAGGTGGGGGTGTGTTATCAGCATCTGTTAGGTGGAGGCAGGGATGCTGCAATGTGTGCAGACATCGCAACTCGGGGAGGTGGGGGCGTGTTATCAGCATCTGTTAGGTGGAGGCAGGGATGCTGCTAAATATCGTGCCACATACATGGCAGCACCCACAACAAAATATTATCTGATCCAAAATATCAATAGTGCCAAAGTTGAGAAATCTGCCTTACACCATTACCTCTCTTTAAATCATTTTTCGTAAATATTCCACAGAATTTGAGTAACTTTCCCATAGTCCATTTGGGAAAAGTATTTCCCAAATACTTTTTATAATTACTTCTGAGGCCCTATTTCTACCCTAATGTTAATAAAAGAGAAAAATCTCCTAACTCATCACTTAATATGATCCACCTAAGAACTACACAGATGGGAAAGAACTCAAAAGAGCAAATAAGCCAAAGGAATGAACATGTTCAAAGAGCTACAAAGGCCCAGGAGTGTCTAAGGGAATAACAAGACATCCAGGGCAAAAGAAAGCGTTGTGTGCATTGTCAAGAATTTTGGAAAATGAAGCTTAGAAGGAATGCTATGACCAGATTTCAAAATGTCTTAGACACCACAGCAATCTAGATTTTACTCTCTGAATAACAGCATTTTTAAAGAAATAGATTTTTAAGTGGCGTAGAGAAATATGTTGTTTCTTAGGAAAAACACACTGGTGATCATCTAACATGGGCAGAGCCTGGTGACAGGGAAGGCAGTTGGAAGACTGTTTCAATAGTACAAGATCTGGGGAGCAGCCAAAGGTGATGGTAATGTGGATGAAGAGCAAAGACCAGAGAAAGGTTGACACATATTCTCAGGATTTGTCATCCTCTCCCTGTAAAATGAGCATCATTTAGCACTGTGAAACATAAATTGAAGGCTATAAAAACTGTCTACATGAGTTAACACACCTGTATTCATTTCCAATGTGTATCAAAAGAAAAACATGGCAGCATATTTCAATGCATTAGAGAACTGAAGGCTCTACAATGAGAACGTATGCTATTTAAGTAATTTCTATATGACTTCCTATATATATATACATATATATATAAAGTTTATGATATTACCTGCTCCAGAACTTCTTTATAGGTAAAGGTTGCTTTAGTGTTTGTAACAGGACTGTCATAGATGATAGCAATCTTATCCCCTTTACCGTTTTCAATATGACGATCAATGGCATTGTAACAAATGTTAAGCATTCCTTCCACAAACCTGAAAAATAATTGAAAAGTAAAAGTGAATGATTGCTTTAAAAATATATTGTCACTTAACAAAGTTATTATATTTCTAGTTTGATAGAGCTGGCCTTAAAACAACGTTTCCTAGTGCATTCTATGACAAGTAATGATAGCTGTAAACTAAATATTTAAGATGGTACACAGTGTACTTTTTTATTTTAATAAACATGTATTTATTTTGATGTGCACTAAAAAAAGTACATACCTCACAATTACAGCTGGCAACTTTGTGGATTTTATTGCTTAGGATAAAACTAGAGTATAGAGCACCAAAATCAGGCTTTATACATAGATGAAATAAACTGTATGTAAGTGCAGTGCAGAGGCATCGGGGATTATGAAAGGGCAAATGGCAGATGTGTGACTGAAGTTTTGGTACCTGCTGCAAAAAGAAAAACTTACTGAAAAATTCTATTCTGCTTTGAAATATCTATATGTATTTTTTATTTCAGTTAAATGTGATGTTTTCAATTTCACAAAGAATATATAAGCTCTTTTCTGCATGTTTGAAATGTGTCATAATTTGAATAAAGAAGGGACATGCATATAAAATATTTATTTTTAAAAACCTTTGCAATTCAGTGCTTTTCATCTCTTAATTGATCAATGTTTTCCTTTGAAAACACAGAAATCATGTAGATACATGGAATAACTTTTTAAGGAACTATAACTCATTTTCCAAAAGAAAAGGCTTTACATATACCACATTTTTAGTAAAATGGGAATTAGAATAAAATATACAAGTATAGTAATGGTCCATTTCTTCCAATGTCAGACTACCAAATATAGTAACAATGCAAAATAACAGGAAAATATATTGAAGCAAGTAAAAAAGCTCTTGCTAAATAGCTGAATATCACTTTTAGGTATTCACTCAAAGAGCCCTGTGTGAAATGAAGCTTTGGATTAAAAGCAGCTATAGATACCGTGGCAGCATTAAAAAATAACAGCCACAGAGGCCAGGTACAGTGGCTCACACCTGTAATCCCAGTCCATGGGGTTGGGGACCCTGCTCTAGATGACACTCAAAACCCGTTGTTCTACTCTGTTTCATTTCCACTCATCCAACTTCACAACTCCAGCTGTACCGATTACAAAGTTTGCAGTTCCTTGAATTCAGTCAGCTTCCACTTCTGTGGCTGTCCTTCATTTTACCACCACCCTCCCCAAGTAGTTCTTAAGCCCTGTGTACCTGTGTACGTATCTCCACCATAGCACTTATCACATAGCTTAACTTAGAACATTGCTCCACTCAGATGTTTCCTTCATTACACTGTAATCTACCTGAATGCAGAGACAATGTCATATTCTTCTTGTAGTCTTACAAAGAGTCTTAAAGACTACAAGAAGAATATGACACTCTTTTAGATCCTAAGATCACGAGGAGAATATATACAGCACTTGCCGTGTATTAGTCATTCAATATTTGTTTGATGAATGAATGAATGAGAATATGAGTAAACTTTCAAGAAGCATAGGATTTAGAACCCAGACAGGGTAACTAGGGAAGTTTTTACTCTCCATTTTAAAGTCAAGAGAATAGAGATAAGAATCATACCCAGGACGCGTGGTTAGGAATTGGAGAAAGCCATCCCTGAAAACCAAGTCTAGATGTCTAAACTGGTGTTATAGTTGGCAACATTATAGTCACTCATTCACTTATAGATGATTTTATATTTTCCTCTGCTCCAGTTCATTGCTTCTTTTCTCTGTCACCTGCATTCTGCTGTTGAGCCCATCCCTGAGTTTCCATTTTCATTATTGTATTTTTTAGTCCTAAAATTTCCATTTGGTTACTTTTTATATATTTCACTTCTTTGCTGACGATTTCTACTTAGTTGTGGAAACTTTGTAAAAAAAATTGTTTTGAGTGTGTTCATAATTTTTCACTGAAGCACTTTTATGATGGCTGTTTTAAAATACTTGTCAGGTAATTCCAAACTCTGTATCATCTAAGTGCTGGCACCCACTGATTGTTTTTCTTATTCGGAGTGAAATGTTCCTGATTCTTGCATAACACATAATTTTTGGATCTTTGTATAATGAGTAAATCATATCTAGACACCTCAGGTCTTATATTACAAGACTCTGCAGATTATTAAATAATCTGATTTAACATACGCTCTTTGGGTGATGCTTATGCTGGAAGCCCGGACTCCACCAATAAGCAATATATGCATGTCACAAAGCTGTACTTGTACCCTCTAAATCTATAAAAATAAAAATTAAAAAATAAACAAAAATAATAATCTGATTTAAATCTTCTGTTTTACCAGGTCTTCTCTGACACTGTACTGGTGGGCAGGGAGCCACCTCATTACTACCAGGCACAGGTGTAAGTCCCGATTAATCTCCAGGTTTCCTTGACACCACTTCAGCTGGGGGATGGCTCATGAATGATGGGTCACGGTAATAATTCAGGCTCCCAAGAGCTTTTTATAACACCATCCTAGGTGAAAGGAGAAGGGCACTTTGTGAGTGCTCCCCCATACCCTTCATGTCCTCCCACGTGGCTGGGTGGGAGGACCTCCTTACCTTCTTACCGTAGCCAGAATGAAAGTTTCAGCTCCCCACATAAACTAATCTGACCCCACCAAGGGAGGAGTCAATGTTTGGGGCACCTTGGTACGCCCTGGCAAGAGCAGAAGTCTAGACTCTCCACCAGGTCTTTACTGGTAAGGATGAAATTGAGGCCACAGTATTTTTCTGGAGTGTTTGGCTGGATTAGGACAGCCCTCACCTAAAAGTTTTCTGTCTTGCTATGCTGTCCCTTTCTTGGTTCTGTAGCCAGGGAGAGAAAGCTTTTATTGGGGCTTTTTAAAATCTGTTCCTATTGGTGCTTCTGGGTTGCCAGCTTCTTAAAAACCCAGTGTGGATTACAAAAAGAAAGAAAAACAGAACCCAGGGAACTCATTGCCATGCCATTCCTCACATCGCTAAATTTGCTAGCTGGTTGACCTTCTCTCTACCTTTCAGAGTCTTCTTATGTGTGTTTGATATACAATGTCCTAGGTTTTTTATTGTATTTAGAAGGAAGTATATTTTCTCTGTCTTGTCTTCAAAACAGAAGTCTCTAAATAACACTTATCAATCTTTTACTCTAGTCCAAGACTTCAAGTCAAATATGTTAACAAATTTAATTTTAAAAAACCTTTCCCTATGAAGCAGGTGTTATTATTAATCCCATTTTACATACAAGGAAACTCATGACAGCAACTTGCTCACAGCAGTCTGATTACAGAAGAAAGCCCTTAAACATACAACATACTTCTATAAACAATACTCAAAAAACTTGAACTTGGAATTTTTTTCAATTGTTGGCAACTTTAGAGTAGTTTAATATTGAAAATATTAACACCCTAGGATTTTCTTTTTTAAAACTACCTTTAGACAATTTTTTTTTAAAGTAAGAGTACCTTTTGGAGGAGGCAATATTAAGATCCAAATGAGGGTAGGCTCTGCAGGCAATATTATGCAGAACTGCTGCAGGAGACAGCAAATCAGCATGGTCCAGAGGCAGTTACAGGTAATGAATCTACCAATATAAATTGGCTAAGCTTAGAGACTGGTTTACCGTGGCTGACTAGACCAAGTGACCTGCGAGAAGCCTCCTAGCTCAAAGATTTGATTATTCTACTATGACGAGTTTCTTGTTTTATTTTAAATCAAATCATTTCAGTAAAGGTCAATTGAATGCCTTCTATGTGCTGACTCTTCACCGTTCCTTGTAAATACGTGGACAGGTTTTAAATGGTTTGTCTCCCCAGATTATAACAGTAACTAATGCTCACTGTAAAAATACTAAAAAATATACTTTAGAGTATTTTCTACTCTTTCTATATACAAACATACTTATTATATAGTTTAATCGTTTGCCTCTGTATTGAGGATAGCAATACTAGTTTTTCCCAAGGGCCTGAGGAATTCTCAAAAATTATGGTAATTATGGCATAATATTCCATTCAATGAATGGCTGTTCAATAATAAAATTAATCCTGTGTTGTTACTAATTGCTTTTCACAACATTGTCATTATTTTAAATGATCCTAGGATGATGTTTCTTGCAGACAAATATTGGTCACACTGCTTTCTAATTACATTAGCAGGCTAGCTTCCTACAATCAAACACATGCACATTAAAACTGAATAATCAAATTGCTTTCTGGAAATACTGAATTAATCTATATTATCATCAGTACTCCCTGAATCTAACATGAGCATCTAACTCCTCTCAATGCAGATGACTCTCAATCTTCTCCAGTTTTTTTTTGTTTGTTTTTGTTTTGTTTTGTTTTGTTTTGTTTGTGAGATACAGTCTTGCTCTGTTGCCAGGCTGGAATGCAGTGGCATGATCTCAGCTCACTGCAACCTCCGCCTCCCAGGTTCAAGCAATTCTCCTGCCTCAGCCTTCTGGGACTACAGGTGTGCACCACCAAACCCAGCTTTATTTATTTATTTATTTATTTATTTTTGTTTTAGCAGAAATGGGGTTTCACCATGTTGGCAAGTATGGTCTCGATCTCTTGACCTGGTGATCTGCCCGCCTTGGCCTCCCAAAGTGGTAGTATTACAGACATGAGCCACCATACACAGCCAATCTTCTCCAATTTGAAAAGTGAAACAGTTTCAATTTTGGTTTCTTTGGTTACTAGTATTAAGCCACACATATCCTCCCCCACATATGTTCCTCACACCCTCACCTGCGCCCATGCTCATGCACAGACATCACAGAAACTTTTCTGGGCCTAGAGTGTAACTTTCTGAGATGGGAGGGGTTTCTCCATAGAGGATCCTGTACAAGATTTAAGACTCGTGGAACACGAACAGGGCTCTATATGACTTCTGGAAAGTCTAGAAATCCTCTCTCATTGCCTCTTCTTCCTCAAACAGTGATAGGAAGAAGGATTTTAGTAACCAAAACCTCCATTAACTTACAAGTGAAAAAGGATCTTTATTCAGATTCTGAAATGTACTTCACTCAACTACCTATATATTGACAGTCAGTTGAGCACATGTGTGTATATATGTGTGTATATATATGCAAGAGTATGTGTGTGTGTGTGTGTGTGCATAAAATAGAAGAGAACATAAAGCCAGGGTATGGGGAGAGCATAATTTCGACATATTTAACAAGAGAAAGACATATTTGCAATATTTAAAGTGTTTGTACAATTAGTAAGAAGAAACTTACAAATCCAATAGGGAAACAATTTCAGCATGATATCCACTGATGAAAACAAAATAAAAATGACCAGTAAATGTAAACAAAAAAGATGCTCAACCTTATTAACAGTCAAGAAAATTAACATTCAAATTATAAGATGTCATTTGCCCCTCTGGATTGATATAAAAACATTATGCATAGTTATAGTGAGAGTGAAGAGAAAACAGCATTCTTGTATAGTGTTGGTGAGCAAATAAATTTGTTCAGCAACTTAGGAGGGCTCAAAATCAGTATCTATCAACATTTTAAATACATATTGTGCATCATTAAAAGGAATGCAATATATATGTGATATATACATATATCAATATGAAACAATGTCCAAAATTAGTTTTTTAGACAGCCAGAGCAAGTTGTCTGTGTGTTTATCTACGTTTTGCATTATATAAGTGCACAAGCAGTATGGAAACATGCTTAAGAAAATAATAGTGGTAAACTCCAGGTAAGAGAAAAATTGGAGGGCAGTGATAGAAAGGGGATAGTCTACATTTTTATGTAATAAAACTTCTGAGTTATTTAAGCATGTGTGTACATACTGAATGGGTGATTTAAATATTTTTAAATAAAAATACAAATTTTAATGGTCTACCTTGCTTAGTTTTTGGTTTAACTGACTCATCAACTTAATAGTCAGCATAATTATGATCAAATAAAAATATTTAAGTAAAAATATAAGTTTAAATTTTTCTTCTGGTAAAAAGAAGGATTTCTTCCACTTATAACAACATCTAAACTCAGTTTTATGAAACTAAAATCTGGGCCATAAAAATTCTGCTTCTGCTTTTTATTTTTTCAACAAAATCAACCTCAAACAGCTGAAAAGTCAATAATAAATGGCTACACAGAACCTTCAGATCACAAAGAGAAAGATGCTATCAATCATCATTCCTGCTGTCCACCATGATTTTGGTTGCCTTCCTTCTAGGCATTTGTAAGACTGCACTTTCATACCCAGTTGAAATGAGGCATGGCCATGTCGCTTTCTGTAGCCCAGGGACTCACAGGAGAAGGAATGCAAGCAAAGTAGTCTCCAAAAGCCAGTGGGTACTTACTACACATCCTCCTCCCTGCCTCCCTGCCTCAAAGGCCAATGACATCCCACATGTTGACTGTACTTTCAGCCTATATCTGTGAGTGAGGATGGATGGCCTGGGGCAAATCTTCCTAATAACCCAAGATCAATTTGTCGGATGAGCGAGAAATATCTGGGCTATGATGTACTAGGAAGATTTGGGTGTTGTTTATTTCTGCAGCATATCCTAGGTTATTCTGACTGATATAAAATTCTTAAGATCTATCAGTTTCAGCAAATTCAAATAAACTTTGAAATTGTCATATTTCATAATTTAAGAGGCAGAGGGATACATTCCAGGGCAAATGAAATGGGAAGAATCTCAGCTCCTGTAAATAAATAGTCACTACAGAAATGTTAGATGTCCTGGTAAAGAAGTCAAAGATGCACCTGCATCATGTGAGCTCTCAGAGACAGGATTGAAGGCCTCCCCAAAGTCATCTGTAAAGAAGATAGCTTTTAAAATTCCTTCTGGACTTCTTATTTTACATAATTTTCTATTTTCCCCTATAATCACACCTGTGAATAGCCACTGCACTCCAGTCTGGGCAACATGGCGAGACCCCATCTCAAAAAAAAAAAAAAAAAAAGGTACTTTTGTATTTGTCCTTGCCCTTTGCTCATTAATGCCTGCTAACTCACATCCAGCATAAAAGCCTGGACTCAGCCCTTTGAGAGAATCTTGCTTGAATCTGATTTGATCTCTTCTTCACCTTAGCCTACCCTGAGTCTTCTCTGTCTTTTCAAATATAAACTTCACCCATTCTATGTTTGACTGTGGCCTTGTTTATCAAATACGTGAGACTGAGGAATGTGTTTGGTTCACACATGGAGCTAAGTCAGTGAATGTATGTGGGTGTCTGAAGGGGTTTTAAGAGGCAGGGAGCCTGTCCTCCACAGTCTTGATCTCTGGGTGCCAGAAGTGGCTTGTAGCAAATGTTCACATGATGATTCTTCTCTTCCCATCAATTTTTTCATCACTGCCAATTTCCATCTTTCCCTTTTCTGAGAGCTAAACTGTTTTAATTTAAATATGTATTTACTATTCAAATATTATAAAAGGGAATAAGACTGATATTGGAAAAAAGTCTTCTTTCAGAGGGAATGATAGCATTTTCTCAGAGAGTAACTGATAGCTTCTAATCTACAAATTTGGTTACTGAGCTACAGAAAGTTAAATTAGTAAAATCTAAGATGTTTCTTTCAACTCCACTATCCTCTCCCATTCCAAGAACAAAGCTTAATATATTTTTAGCAGTGTGGCCTATAATATGAAATTCTCAAAAAGTGCCATATTGCACTTTGTATGAAATAACTGTTGAAATCTTCCTCCAACACAACCATATTTAGTAGTCATAATGTTGCAACTTTATCTGTGCTCTCAGTCACTGATTTCTTCACTTTGCATATATTTATTACTAAATTACTGAAAAGTTCAGGTTTATATTTACTTTCTCTTATAAGCTTCCTTCTTAGAATAACATTACAATTTATTTCCTTGATGACCTCCCATATACATGGGTCTTTATCACAATTTATAAATAAATAAACAATAAAACAAAAGCACTTCAGGCTCTTTCTCTAAAGTTAAATCAACCAAAGTCAACGTATTGGAAACAATTCAAAGATGAAGGCTACATTTGATTATCTATATATTTAAAAAGGTGAATATATAATCTTTATAAAAAATAATTCATTATCTCATAAGAAGACTACAACAGATTAGAGTCCCAAATATTAACTATAATAATTTTTCTATTCAAAAGTGTTTATATTGAATAAATTTCATAATAATGTTCTGTTAATTAGACCAGAGACTGTGAAGGAAGGGGAAAAAATTGTAACTGGGAACATGTTCTCTACTCTCAAAAGGAAGACTGGTTTGCAATAACTATGATAAGAAGCAAAATGTGGCAAATTTCCTGACAGAGGTACAAAGTAAGCATGACGAAAGCACAGAATTAGAAAGAGATTAATTCTAAACTAGGGAATGTAGTAAGGAGCTGATGGGTGTGAAAAGGAATGTAGTAGAGTGTTAAGGCCTGACCTTTGAGGCCAACAGACTAGAGTTCGAATCTTAGCCATATCATTTGCTAGTTATTTATATGACTGTAGACAAATTAACATGTCTATGCCTTTCTTTTTTCATCTATAAATATCAGGGGAAAATTTTTTAAAGAACTTTATCAAGACAATGCTATGAGCATTTAACACAAATTAACTCACTTAATCTTCGTAAGGACTCTGTGAGGTAAATACAGTAGGTCTTCATTTAACATCATCAATAGCTTTTAGGAAATGGAGACTTTAAGCAAAACGATATATAAGGAAACCAGTTTCTCCATAGGCTAATTGTTATAAACAAGTGTTAAGTTCCTAGGGCGTATTTCTAGTCACATAAACATCATCAAACTTCTAAATAAGGACCCAAAACACTTCTAATATTAAACACTGAAATAAATGTGAGCTATCCATACATTTAAGAAAGATAAATAAGAACAGCTAAGAGCATTATTTACCGAATTATTCAGCTCAGGGTTGTGGGTGGCCGGAGCCTGTCTCAGCAACTCAGGGCACAGGGCAGGAACCAGCCCCAGACAGGACACCATCCTATCGCAGGGCACAGTCACACACACACACACACTCACACACACACATACACACACACTCTCTCTCTCACTCATACTGGGACCATTTAGATATACCAATTCACCTTATGTGAACATCTTTAGGATGTGGGAGGAAACCAGAGTCCCCTGAATAATCCCACTCATACATGGGGAGAACATGCAAACAGCACACACAGACAGTGGCCCTGCCCAATAATTGGTCTTTTTTTTTTTTTTTCCACATCAATGTTACAAGAAAACAAAGTTGAAAAAAATGCTGTTATTCAAGGACCTCTGACATCCAATAATCCTCTTTTACATATGAGGAAATTGAGGCAGAGACAAGTTTCCCACCTGAGGTCCACACACAATGAATGACACACTGGTATTAGGTGTTAGTCAGGCTCTGAGGCTCAACTATTCTGTGTTAATGTATCACTGTGAGAGTGTTCCATGCCTTCTATGATCATAATTTTATACACATTTTATTGGCTCCTTTCAATAACCCCATCAGACAATTTCTACTATCACACACATTAGCAGATGAGCAGACTGGCTAAGGTGAGTTAAGAAGGCATAGCTGTGCGGCCACAGGTAGAATGGGCAGGAGCAGGACACCAGTGGAAGGTGATCATTTATAGTGTTTTGAAACAATGAAGTGTGTTGCGATAACAAAGATGGAAGCAGGGAGGTGTTTGAGAAATATGGAATACTGTAAAGGGAAATTTTAGAGGCAAACAGGAAAAGAGCAAAGAAAACCAAAGAAACCAGAGTTTTACGGTTGGGGTCAGCAAACTCCAACTCACATGCCAAACTGATCCACTATGTGTTTGTGCAAAGAAAACGTTATTGGAACACACAACTGATTGTGTGTATTCTCTGTGGCTGTTCTTGGTCTACAACAGCAGAACTGAGAGGTTGCAATGGAACTAGTCTGGCCTGCAAAGCCACGTATATTCAATCTGGTCCTTAAAAGAAAAGCTTTCCCACTCCCTTCTCTAGAGCAGCCCTGTCTAGTAATTTCTGTGACAATGGAAATGTTCTCTGTCTCTACTGCTCAGTAGGGTAACGACTAGCCACATGTGTCTAAGTAAATTTAAATTAACTAAAACACAAGAAAATTTAAAATTGAGTTCCTCCACCATAGTAGCAATCATGTGAGTGCTCAATAGCCACATTTGGCTAATGCAACTGAGAAACTGATTTTTAAAGTTTAATTAAATTAAACAACTTTAAACTTCTACTATAAAGACACATGTACACATATGTTTACTGCAGCACTTTTCACAATAGCAAAGACTTGGAACCAACCCAAATGTCCATCAGTGATGGACTGGATAAAGAAAAGGTGGCACATATACACCATGGAATACTATGCAGCCATAAAAAAGGATCAGTTCATGTCCTTTGCAGGGACATGAATGAAGCTGGAAACCGTCATTCTCAGCAGCTAATACAGGAACAGAAAACCGAACACTGCATGTTCTCACTCAAAAGCGGGAGTTGAACAATGAGAATATATGGGCACAGGGAGGGGAACATCACACACTGGGGCCTGTCAGGGGGTGAGGGACAAGGGGAAGAAGAGCATTAGGAGAAATACCTAATGTAGATGACTGGTTGATGGGTGCAGCAAACCACCATGGCACATGTATACCTATGTAACAAGCCTACACATTCTGTGCATGTATCCCAGAACTTAAAGTATAATAATAACACAGAAGAAAAAGAAAACGGTATGCGTACATGTCGGCTTTTAAGTATCTGGGTTCTTTTTTGTGTAATTTTGTGTCCTCCCAGACTCTCTGCTTTCTGTAGGCAGGGACCACGTGCTAGTTCATTAATGGCACACAACAAATGCTCAATGATTATTTAAAAATAAAAGCTTGTAAGTCTGAATAAATGTGAAATGTAATATACTCTCCTGACACATTCTCCTTACAAATTCTCTGTTGACACATTCTCTTCTGACAAATAATAAAAAGAGTCTTATAAGGTAAATAGTCAGTGCTCAGCAAAAACAATGACTAACTCAAAAGACTACTGTTGCACAGAAACAGAGCAGGCTTTAAGTATTTTTAAGAGGGCAACATTTTACTTTCTTCACACAGTGATATCCTATCTAAATTACAGATACTTGGCCTTGGGAAGTATCAACTGACTGTTCCAGGAAACTCTCCAAATTGGGTAATTGCTTACTTGGAACAGAATAATAGCTGTATGTTAATTTACCGCTAGGGATATTGTTTTTGTAAAAGTACTTGGAAAGCACATCTCTCCATAGCACAGATAATTATCTTAGCAGAGAAACCCGATGCAAAGACAGAGGCATTCCTTAGTCCCACTGATCCTTTCTACATGAGTAGGTATACTCAGAATCTGGTCCCATCACACCATCTCTAGCCAGACTGTCCCATCTCGACATGAAAGGACAACGTAGGCATCTTTAGCCCTGCCAGATCACCTCGGATTAAAACTAGGTGACTTGCCAATGGTGAGAATTGCAGCCCACAGGAAAAAGAATAGAAAGAAAAGCTTTCAGGAAATCAGTGCCTGGTTATCTGAACTGAATCCACTGTCAATGAAGAGAAAAGTCATAAATGAATGATCTTAAAGATTCTCCGGTTGTGAGTCATGCCTGACAATAAATCCAAAGAAGTTAAGGATACCTTTTATCTTGTTTATTTGTATTCTACAGGAACATGCAGGAAAAAACAATAAGTGAAAGGACATAGGATTTGGTTTAATCTAAAAAAGTGGAAAATGTAAAATGATAATTAATTAGATTAATATTAAGGGTCAAAGTAAAAAATAAAAACATTTAGGTTTCAAAGCATAAGTATATTAAGTTCCAATACAGTGCTAATAACATAAACTTAAAAGTACAGTTTTTAAAGGAAAGCACGCTTCATCAGTCAGTCCTTTTCATGCTTAACACTTAGGGACTCTCTTAGGAACAGTGATCCCCAATCAACCAATTCCGAAATGTCATGATGAACTTGTAAAGAACAAAACTCCAAACAAGAGCAGGTTCCTAGAAACCAGACCCACAATCCAGGATGTCCCCAGGGTCACAAGTAGGTAACTTTAAAGAAACCTCAGAATTATCCAGAGCACCAAGAGGGAGTGGAATGGAGGGTGTACTCTCCCTAATGACAGCTAGTACTTGTTGGAAAAAAACAGAAGCCTGTATTCCTGATGATAACAATAATGAAATGATGAACAAAGAAGGAAATGAGGAGAAGGAGAAGAAAGAGAAAGAGCAGCAGCAGCACCATGCAGGGGAGGAGGACCCCAACTAGCTGACGTGGTGTTAACGCTGCTCTTTTTAAGGAGAAATGGGAGGAAGAGAGGAGGGAAATAGACAAGGATTGACATTAATGTTCTCTAAACCTGAGGACTTTAGGACCATACATTTTTTCATTTTTGTCATATTACATCTTTATCTTAACTATCCATTTCTTTCTCTTTCAGCTTATAACTCATGCAAAAATGACACGCTGTAATGTTCTGATGAAATGCTCCTCTACAGTGGAGGCTCCTAGAAGGCAGAGAGCATATTCATTAACTCATTCTGCTCAACACTTAGCTCATGTCCATGGGGAGATGTTGAATACTAGCTCTTATTAAAGAGAGGGAATACAATCAATCATTTTAGAATGTCCAAAAAGCACTTTTCCTTTCCATCGAGACTTACAAATTATTCTAAGATTGTTTCTGTAAATACCATGTAATTGGGAGAGATACACAGGGAGCATCAATTGTGTCTGTAATGTTTTACTGCTTATGATAAAAAGCTCTGAAGCAAATGTGACAAAATACTAAGATTTCACAAAATTCAGTGTTGAGTGTCCTCTAAGTTATTCTCTTTAGTCTTCAAATATTTCATAAGGAAAAAGATGGTAGGAACTTACAATATTTATTTATTTTTTTCTTTGGAGAATGGCTGGATAACATACATTGAAATCTGCTAAGAATTCACCAGAAGGAAGGAAAGAGAAACACACACACACAGACACACACACACACGCACACACACACAGAGAGAGAGAGAGAGAGAGAGAGAGAGAGAGAGGAAAAAAATATCCTTGGAATGCCAAGCCCAAAGATGAAAGTCTATCTGCCTATTTACAATAGCAAATAAAGACAAAACATCTAAATGCCAATATGAAAAGATTAAGAAATACTTATATATTCACCCAATGTGTTAAATATTCTGTGTACATTAAAAATAATGAATTAGAAAAATGGAAAAAACACTTCTTACAAGGGGAAAAAAAGAGCTGCCAAATAATATGGATAGATAGTACAATTCCATTTCTCTATAAGAACAGAAATAGAGATCCAGGGGGTCAAACAGATTGACAGACATAGATTCTTGATTTTTCAAAGGCATGACACCTACACATAAAATATAAATACATAAATGCAAAAACTGGTGAATCTGAATAAGACCTATAGCTTAGTTCATTGCATTATGCCAATGATTTTAATAATGTACTATAGTTATATAAGATGTTATTACTGGGGGAAGCTGGGTTATGGATACAAATGAACTCTTTGCATTATTTTTGCAACTTCTTGTAAGCCTATAATTATTTCAAAAAAAAAACAAAAACAAAAACACTGAAGGGAACTATGCCTAATATATCAAGATATTTGACTTTCCTGCATTTACCTAATTAAAATTTAAAGTAATTCCTATTTTTACAGTGGGAAAAAAGTCATAAACCCATATTTTAATCAGAATTCTTTTTTTTTTTTTTTTTTTTTTTTTTTTGGTGGCGGTGGGGACAGCATGTCGCTCTGTCATCCAGGCTGGAGTGTGCAGCAGTGCGATCTCAGCTCACTGCAATCTCTATCTCCCAGGTTCAAGCGATTCTCCTGCCTCAGCCTCCTGAGTAGCTGAGACAACAGGCATGAGCCACCGTGCCTGGCTAACTTTTTTGGAGTAGAGATGGGGTTTCACCATGTTGGTCAGTACGGTTTCGAACTCCTGACCTCAAATGATCCGCTTACCTCGGCCTCAAAAAGTGCTGGGATTACAGCCGTGAGTCACCACATCTGACTCAGAATTATTTCTGAATAAATAAATGCCAATGAAAGTAATTTAAATGTAAGTCTCAATCCTAGGCCTTGCATTTATAAAACCTCTCCCTTGATAATTAAATCACACTACATCTCCATCTAGCATCCAACCTATACCTTGCACCCAAAAAAAAATCTTAAACACACAGACACAAACATAACATAGACATAGCCACAAAGATAAATCCAACTACACTAACTAGACACCATTGGACATAACTTTAATGCTAAGTAAAACATAAAATTTTTATCCTTTTTTTCTAGCCTTATCCTCAAAATAATCTGAGAACAATGTTACGAAGTACACCTTTATTTTATCTTTGTCAATTACCCCACTATCTGTAACCACATTCCTAGATGAAACTTTTTCCATTAACATTTTGATAATTTGAAACTTGAATACAGTGCAGCCTGCTCAATTATCTAAGAGTTCATTATCTAGCTGGTGCTAAGGAAACCCATTATCTCCCTTTATTCTCTCTTTTCTGATTTGTCTTTGCCTTGCCTTCCTACTTGTTATCACCTCTAACAAAAAATGAGAGGCCGCACAAAGGGATAAAATTAAAATTAGTTGTGTTTTTTTAATCTATTAAAGGATTCATTAGTTAGAAAATGGCCACTGTTCACCAAAATGGAACACTGTGTGCTCTAGTTTTTCACACCTCAACAATCAAAGGCAATTAAGAGTAGAACTCATTGTAAAATAAAATGGATTTTATTACTCTTATTTTCAGAAAATAATAACTAGATAATCCATATCACTTGTTATTACTCTTCTTTTATTGAACAGGAAAATGAATGCTATTTCACTGTAAGCAAAATGCCCTTTTTCCTCGCTTGATGTATAGCATTGTTTTTCAGAGTAAAAACTCTATCTGTAATCTCATCTAGCTCCTGGAATAGTGCCTGGTCCAGAGAGGTCATTCAATAAATATTGGATGAATGAACAAAATAAAGAAGAAACAAATGCATTAACAAATGAATAAACTCCAGAGCTAAAAACAAAATAAAACCTACCTTTATAAATATAAAAGGCTAACAAACATATGTGTGTATGTATATATGTATGTATACATGGCTTGTTCTTAAATCTGTAACACTGGTATTATGAGGGTAAAATAGGATTAATTGGGGAGGAAACATGACACAATGAGAAGCTGATACACTCTCAAGCATAGTAAGTCTGTTTTCTCATCCTAGATCTGTTATCTCTGCATGGCAAGTGAGCATTAGCAAGTTACTTAACTTTCCTTAAATTCTTAAGAACTCACGCTTTTAAGAAGTTAAATAACTATGGTAAGAGGTGATGCTGTCGTTATGCACCAATATGTTTTGTATCCTGTAACACTTCAACACACACAAACACACACATACACAGGAATACACACTCAAAGTAAAATCATCTTTTAAAATTTAAAAGATTTTGATCTAAGAGTAGTATTGTACTATTTCCATCAAATATTGTCTTTGAAATAACTATTTAATTTTTTTTTTTTTTTTGAGACGGAGTCTGGCTCTGTTGCCCAGGCTGGAGTGCAGTGGCCGGATCTCAGCTCACTGCAAGTCCCGCCTCCCGGGTTCACGCCATTCTCCTGCCTCAGCCTCCCGAGTAGCTGGGAGTACAGGTGCCCGCCACCTCGCCCAGCTAATTTTTTTAAAAACCCTCCTTATTAAAGGTTTTTTTAATAAAGATAAATTTGAAAATTAATATTTTTATAAATTAAGTAAACCAAGGTAAGAGAAAATTTCATCAAATTAGGTCTACTAAGCCTGTAATTACAAATTACATTTTCAGACAGCTCTTGAAATATTTGAGCGATGTAAAAAGATGCTTATGCTAGACATATGTAGATCTTGAGAAGTCAAGACCCAATATTTTTAAATAATAATAAAAATAATAAAATCAGTGTTACATTTTTCTAAAATTCAAGCTTTTAACAGATCAAGATAGGCTTTTACTCTAATATATTAAAATTTTGTCATAATTTATGATGATAATATAAATGCATTCTAATTCGAAAATTTTTATATGATTGCTATCACTTTTTCATTCTGTGACTTTAGTTTTCTTAACATATTTACTAAAAGATGACAATCTGATAACATAATATCAACCCAATTCTTAATCTGAAATCCTTGGAATCTCATATGTGCCTAAGAGGCAACCTTTCCAGTTCATTCTCATATAGGTAGAGTCACCCCTCCATATCCACAGGTTCCACATGCACAGGTTCAACCAACCGTGAATCAAAAATATTTGGGAAAAATTAATTTTAAATAACAATATAATAATTAAAAAATACAAATTTTAAAAATGCAGTACACCAGTTATTTACATAGCACTTACATTGTTTTAGGTATTACAAGTAATCTAAAGATGCTTTAAAGTATATAGGAGCATGTGCGTAGGTTATATGCAAATATTACACTATTTTATATAAGGGATTTGAGCATCTGCAGATCGTGGTATCTGCAGGGAGTGGGTGGTGTTCTGGAACCAATCCCCCACATAGGTGAAGTATTTCCCGATTTTCCCTATAGTCTTGATAAATGGAAACCCGTGGATTATAAAATATCCTCTACTATAGCTTAAAGATCAATGAATGAGCTAAGGAGAGGCAAATGAGCTAAGGAGAGCTAAGGAGAGTCCTCCCACCTTTAGGACTGTCAAACACAATAAAACATTAAAAGTTTATTTTTTCAAAGAACAGCTATTTTTTTATTCCATATCTAGAATGTTTTAGAGATGTAGACCCAAATTTTAAAAACTCGTCTTGTATCACTATTTAAAAGGAAAAGTAAAAACTTTAAACAGCCAACTGCCTGAAAATAAAGCTTAGACCCAAAGCTTAGATGACAAAACTTCAAACTCTTTGGTTCCTTGATAGAGAATGTGTGGATTATTTGGGGTTCTGATTGGATAGATGACTCAGGTAGTATCTACCTGCAATTTATATAAAAACTCAGATTTAGGAGATGGATTAAGAAGGTAAATCTGTGTATGGTAAAGTTTTAATATCAGTTCAACTGATATACAGAAGGCTCTGTGCATTCTACTGTGAAGATCACAAATGTAATTTACACCTGAACCCTGCTCTCCTATTACCCAGTGGTGATGTATCAAATTACTGATAGAAGTATTAAGAGTATGAGCTTACACAATACATGTGAAGTGACAAAATGGTGATGAGTATTGAGCACTTTTGCCAAATTTGCTTAAAAGAAAACAAGATTGAAGTGCTTTTTAGGAAAGAACCACTAAAAATGTTAAGATAAAATCCTTAGAGACACTGAAAGGCGATGAAATTGAAAAGACATGTGCAAGTTGGCTCTGGGAAAACAGTGAGGACTTCCATTTCTCTAAGATAAGAGGAGAGTGGAAGACATACAGAAACATGGAGAACAAGTAAAGCAAAGGGAAGTTAAATCCCTGATTAACATTTTTAAGAATGCTACATTGCTGTCATGCTTTTTCATTCTCTAGGTTCTGCTATGCAAAACAGAAGGTGGAGAGCATAATTACCACCTATACTGAAATTAGGCTCTACAGTGTGACCCAACTGAGTTGAAAAAACTAAGTCCACCACTGTATGACTTCGGACAAGCTACTTATCTTCCTGTGCATTTGTTTACAGTGTTATAAAAATGCATTATAAGAGTTGTTGGGAAAATTCAAAGAGATAATATACATATAGTGATTAGCATAGGGCCCGACACAAATCAAATTCTTCATAATTAGTATTAGAACAGCAGTACTATAGTCTTTGCCATTGTCATTGTTTTGTTATTACTATCACCATTATCATTATTGACGATAATACAACAGGTTACTAAAAGGAATGACTCAGTAACAAGCTAGAGAATAATCACGTTAGTTTCCTTCTCTTTCTATTACAGACTCTCTACATATCTTATCATATTTTTGACTCATCCCATAAACACTCAAAGGAAGCATTTAACATTTTTAGATCATTTGTTTTCCAAAGTTTGGCAACGTCTATGGAATAACACAGGTGAGAGACACTGCAACTCATTGTCCTTGCACTGGATTCCTAAAAAATGGGATATTCTTATTAAAACTAAGGGAGCCAGTTGCAATGCAATTTCCAAGAAATGTATCTCTGCACTTAACATATGCCATTAATCAAGGTTTGCCCACCTGCATATCTTCTGCTTGAAAATGCACAAGGGAATTAGGATCAAGATAAAAAAGAATGAAAGAAAAATGAAAAGAAATAGTACACATCAAGGCATTTAAAAGTAAATAAAACCAACAACTTACATATAATGAAATCCTATATTTTTATTGAGAGGTTGGAGGAATAAATTTTCAAGTGTTCATAATTAGATAAATCAATTGGCTATTTATGATCACGTTCTTACAAAAATAACATTAAAGCATACTATAAGCAATGAATAATGTGGTCATTATAGATTTTCCTTAAGCCAGAAAACCAACAGAGTAGTTTTAAGGAAGAGATTAATATTGCTTTCTACCATCCAGGAAACATTTCTAAAGAAGCTGTAAAGTCATTTAAAGCTCCCTTCCTCCCACCTTTAGGACTGTCATACACCATAAAACATTAAAAGTTTATTTTTTCAAAGAACAGCTATTTTTTATTCCATATCTGGAATGTTTTAGAGATGTAGACCTAAATTTTAAAAACTCTTCTTATATCACTATTTAAAAAGAAAAGTAAAAACTTTAAACAGTTTCAGTGTAGAAGAGTTAAAAAATTTTTAAAAATCTAAAATCAATTGAGACTATTTTTAAGAAGCAGTAGAATATATTTAGGAGCACAGATGCTAAATTCAGCCGGCCTGGGTTGAAATCTTAGCTCTGCTATTTACTAGTTTTATAAGTTTAGGCAAGTTTCTTAAGAAACTATCTTTCTAAATCCTTTAAACAAGAATAACAATTGACCTTACCTCACAGAGTTGTTATAAATATTAAATAAAGTAAAGCACTTAGTATTGTATCTAGCTCATACCATGGAGACAATAAAAACTTAGCTGTTAGCTGTTTTCATGATAACGGCTGTTTTATGATAACAGATAATAAAAAGGTTAGCTATTTTATGATATACCTGATAATATTTATGTACTTTAGCTGACTAAATTATCCCAACAGTCATATAAAGTTATTATTTCCCCCTCAATCAGTAAGGACAGGCTGGATTATACCATATGATAACGATTGCAAAACTTCAGTAACTTGCAAAAATAAATGTTTATTTCTCACTCATACCACTCCATTGTGGGTTCAGGTAGATTCCCCCAAACATTGTCATCTATACGTTTTCGCTCAGCAATCCAAACCGCTTCTATTCTACATGTATGTACTTCCACAATGGCCATGGCAGATGAGAAAGAACTAAGAATTGAAGCTCTGGCAATTAACTAAGTGAAAAGCCTTGCTCCTCTTACTGCAGTGGCCAAAGCTAATCACATAATCAATCACGTCTATGTGGGGAAGACCAATCTTCCTACATACTAGCAGAGGAGAATAGATGAGAAAAGAAATGACACAAAAAATAGTAATACGCATCACAGTATGTAGGTTATAATTCTTCTGTATTATTATTATTTGAACCAAGATATTGTTAAAAGAGTACAGGCAAGATTTTTTTTACCAGAAATCAGTTTTCTCCACTAACTGATTCTCAACATTTTTTCCTTCTAACCACCAAAATTAGGATATCCAACAAATTTCATTGATAACAGTGGCAAACTTCATCTGTACTTCAGGAGGGAGAGTTGGGAGGGAGAATTAGAGGAAGGCACAGTCTAGGTATTTGTGGTTTATTATAGAAAAATATTTGCTTCTCAATTGAAAATCAATGGAATTCTATGAAAATAAGAAAAAGAGTGTGGAGAGAAAGCTAAGTGAGATTAGTGTAAAAGTGGACTTTTCTAAGCTCCCATGCTCTCATTAGATTAAAGTTATTTAGCAAATGGTCAATAATACTGAGCAACTTTTTTTTTTTTTTAATCTTACTAAATTTTTCTACAGATATCTATACTGGCCAGATCTACAGTAGAAATTGAGCATTCTTTTTCTTCCTCTTTCTTCTCTTCCTTTTTCCTTCGTCCTCCTCCTCCTGCTCTTCTTCTCCTTCTCCTTCTCCATCTTAGCAAATTTATTTTACTTAACTGCTGCATCCACTTAGGAATGACATCTTGAAAGATTATACTTGGCAAGTGTTATTATTCTACCATGAACACCTTAAGCGAAGGTATTCCTATTGTCCAGAGTCAGGTCATAAGTCAAAGACCTACAGACTTTAATTGCTTTTCCTCCCTCTTAAAGCAATTAATGTTTTAAATTATTAAAGCCATGTAATTAAACTCCATCCCTGTCTAATTTAATATTTGAAAGAGTTTCTGTTTTTTATTATCCTCATATTTCCAACTGGACTCCTTCAAACTCAAAATTCACAAACTTTAATTTTCCTAAGATGTTATAAAAATAATACCTCTCTTTTCTATGCACTGTTCCTTACCTCATTCAGCTAAACACTGACAAAAACAAATAAATTAATACCTTTAATGTAACAAGTTCCCTATCCACATAGTTTAGATAAAGGATTTGAGTTCCATATTCACATATACTTGAAACTGTAATTTAGAGAGGTTATTACATTCATATATATAATTGCAAAGATTCATTAGCCTCCTACACATTTTTCTTACAAATGTCACATCACAATGGAAAGCAATGATCTCCCTCATAGAGTTGCTGCTTGTTGCTTATGAAAATAGAATTAAAAAAAAAAAACTCAAAAAAAAAGAAGCAGCAGCAGCAGCAAATAAATTCAATCACTGTATTTTTTCCCCCTTTCAACTAATACTATATGTGGCATGACAAAAGAAAAGTAAGCCACCTTTCAGGAGGTGGTAAGAGTTTGGATTTTCCCCCAACACCTGGTAGTTGATCAGTCACAGCCGATTGAATTTCCATTGTTCATTGATTGCGCCATCTGCCAGGCAATCCATCCCTTGCTTATGTAATTGCAGCATTCCTGTAGTTCACTCTGTTCTGTCCTGAAGGTTCAGCAGCATGACAGGCTGAGAAAATTAGATACGGGACAGTACCAAGCTACTGACCTTCAGAATATGAAATAAGGCCCATCTTTTAAAACTGGTCTTTCTTGATGAGGTTATTTTGAGAGGCCTTATTTCTAACAGGCAATTTTTCATGCCAACCAGATACCTTCTTAAAATATTTTTATATCTATAAAATAATGATGATTTTAAATTTTAAATATACCTGTACTGTGTACAATGCTATGAATAAATTCATTGAATTTAGAGTTTGTCAAAAGGAGGAAAATTCTTCCTCTTTATCTAACACTTTCGCCTTCAAACCAGCATTAAATGTAACTTTAAAAATATCTGACAAATACTGAATTTCCCAAACAATTTAATGTAGCTGAGCATTTGTTTGCCAAAGAGCCAAAGTTCAATAGGGGGATTAAATTGCTTTCTGGATACATGAAATCCCCATTATATTTTCATTTATTTTCCTTTGAAGCAATCTCAAACTCACAGAAAATTTGCAGTTACAACATTAAGTACTTTTTTTCCCCTTTGAAACCTTTACTGACATGATACACAAGAACCCTAGAATAATTTAATATGAAATTGTTACAAATAACGACATTCTTTTAGAGATCCATGCTATAACCATCAACTTCAGGAAACTAATATTGACACATTACCACCATTCAATCCTGAAATCCCATTCTGGCTTCTTACTTGTCCCCAAAAATATCAATTATAGTGAAAATATTCAGAAACTACCTCTTGCATTTAATTCACAGCTCTTTGGTCTCCTTCAGTATAGTAGCCAAAAATCTATTTCAGGTTTGCCAAGACTTGGCAATCTGACTTCTGGAACAGTTGCCTCGATATTTGGAGGAAAAGATTCTGAGCTTAGCCACTGGAGCTATTACTACTAACCCAGGTCTAGCCACTACTAACTAGCTGTGTGGCCTTGAGCTTCAGTTCCCTCATATGTAGAAAGGGCATGATAGTACTAACTTTGCAGCATCTGGGGAAGGAATAAATGGACATACATGACTCTACTGTCTAGCTGATAGTTCAGAGAAAGGACTCAACAAATACTAATTATCTTTTCCCTTTTCAACTGCTTCCTTATCCTCCCTGTCAGACTCGCAGACAAATGTAGAGATATTTAGCTCACTAGAATCACTCTAGTGTTTAAAAAGAACAAACAGATCTACTGAGTACTTTTTATACCAATTTTGAGAATTTTGCAACCTGTTTCTTTCAGTAGCTCCTAGTAGCAAAAGCAAAAAAATAACGTAAGAAACCACACAAAGTTCAACTTGCAAAAACAAGGAGTCCTGTTGAGCAGTAGGCTTCAAAACAAGCAAAATTCCTTTCATTCCTGTTTCATAATTTCTTCACTTCAGAATTTAAACATAGATTTCTTCTTAAAGGGAGAAGAGGAAATAAGGAATGAGGAAGAAACTGTATTTTACTTGACCCAGATACCACCATACCGCCATATATTATCCTGTTTCATCTTCCTGTCACTGTCGAATATCCTCATGGAATGTTTTTGCCTATACCAGTTCACTCTGTAATGCGCTATTCTGGCTTTGGTCCTCATCTCATCATTGATACCATATTATTGAAAGTCATCAAGGATCTCTGAGTCACAGCAGATTTTTTTTTTTCAATTCTCAGTAGCCTCAAAGCATCTCTAGAGTCCTTGACCACTATTTTTATCTTTTTTCTCCTTTACAATGCATGACACTAAAATATCTTGCTCTTTCTTTTCCTCTTTCTTTGAATGTCTCATCCATTTCCATAGTTTTTTTTTCTCCCACTTTTTCCCAAAGTTCAGTCCTTTTTCTCTTCTCTTCCCTTTCTTTCTCTCTTTCTCTTCAACTTTCATAAGCTTCTACCTCTCACCTCTTTAAGATTTATACTAAAATCTATAATTCTACATCAAGCTCTCTCCCAGTTTTCAGCCTCATAGTTTTAATTGCCCCATCAATTCTTCATCGGGACACTTAAGTGAGATTCTTACAGTTACCATGTCTTTACTTCCCTGCATCCCGCGGCCAAAAAGTCACTACGTGTAATTTAATTTTTATTCCTGATGTTTCTCTCTTTCTATACCTCCTGCTATTATCCTAGTTCATTAGTCACACTATTTTATGTTCTCGTTACTCTGTGTTTCCCAATATCCCTCATTTCCCAACCTACCAAGAAATATTGAAATCTGAAGTCAAACTTGGCTTCTGATAATACTTTCATCCTATCACCTTCTTAACAAAATGTTTCCATGGATCATTACTGCCTTACTAGGCACTGCAAACAAAAATGCTCACAATGGAAAAGTTAATGGCTGGGACACGCAAAGTGTAATGCAATAGGGGTGAGGACAGTGAATAACAAACAAGCACATGTACCATTTAAAGGGTCAGCAGCTGCTCAGTTCCAGCAGAGTTGCTGTGCAGGAATACTGACCCATTGCTGACAGATATTCCGGTTTGTTGTTGTTGTTGTTGTTGTTGTTTGTTTTTTTGAGACAGAGTCTCACTCTGTCACCAGGCTGGAATGCAGTGGCACAATCTCAGCTCTGACTCCCTGTATCAAGCGATTCTCCTGCCTCAGCCTCCCAAGTAGCTAGGATTACCGGCATGCACCACCACATCTGGCTAATTTTTGTATTTTTAGTAGAGACGGGGTTTCACCATGTTGGCCAGGATGGTCTGGATCTCCTGACTTCGTTATCTGCCTGTCTCAGCCTCCCAAAGTGCTGGGATTACAGGCGTGAGCCACCGTGCCCGACCCATTTTTTCTTCTTTAAAGAGAAGACCAAGGGCCAGATACGTGGCTCACGCCTGTAATCCCAGCACTTTGGGAGGCCGAGGTGGGCGGATGACAAGGTCAGAAGTTCGAGACTAGCCTGGCCAACATGGTGAAACCCCATGTCTACCAAAAAAAAAAAAAAAAAATCAGTTGGGTGTGGTGGTGCACATCTGTAATCCCAGTTACTCAGGAGGCTGAGGCAGAAGAAACAGTTGAACTGGGGAGATGGAGGTTGCAGTGAGCGGAGATCACGTCATTGCCCTCCAGCCTGGGTAACAGAGTGAGACTCCGTCTCAAAAAAAAAAAATAAAATAAAATGCCAAAAGCTGGTTTTTTTACAAGAAATTTAGATTTTTAGATAAAATATTCCAATTTTTAAATGCTAACGAATTAAACAAACAAAACTTCTAAGTCAAACAAAGCCTATCTGCGGGCTTTAAGGCATGTTGTGACCTGCAGCCTAAGAAGTAAATGCAAATGCCTTAGCTTGCTACTCCAAGCCTTCTAAAAGCAGGTCAAAACTGTTTTCTGAAAGTAAGTCGCAGCAACTCAGACAAGCCACTAAAAGCCAACTGGTTTACTATAACTATCCTCTAAGGACACTTGGCTTTTCTTACCTCGATGTTTTTGTCATCTTGTTCTCTGCACATAAATGACTTTTCTCCTAAGTCCTACTTTAAGATTCATTCTAAATGCCACTAGTTCCCCTCAAAACTTTTTGGACCACATTAGCTCATGGGAATATTTCTTTCATATTCCAAAGATAATCATATCTAGTTTTATGTGGCAGGGACAGTCCTAGGCACTTTACAAGCTTCCCTCACCCAATTTAATCCTTAGAAATAGATACCGTCATGATTCTAATTTTGCAAATAAAGGTATTGAAGCTTTCTCAGCTTAAGCGGCAAAGCTACAGTTGAACTCAAGCCTGTATTGACCCGGTGAAGAAGGAAGAATAAGAAATTTACGTTTTGGTCATGTATTATGTGACAGGTGTTATGTGCCAGGAAAAAAATTTTAAAATCCTTAACATAACTCAAAAGACCATTCACAATATGGCTCTCTCCTTCCATCTCAAGACAATTTTCTGTCATTTCTTAAGCCCCAACCATGTAAACCTTTTTAAGTTTCTGGAACTTACTAAACATGTCTACCTCATGGCCTCTGCATACGTTATTTTCTTTCCCTGGAATGTTCCTCCCCACTTCTCACGTGTCTAACTCCTACTCATTTTGATCTCAATTTAAACATCATTTCCTCTAGACCCATCTCATGATCCTTCTAAAGAAGACAATATCATATCCCCTAAGAAAGATTGTATTACCTAGCATCAATTGCAATTCTAAATTGTGTTCATCATGTTGAAAACCAGATACGCATGTTCTCGCTTGTAAGTGGGAGCTAAACACTGGAGACATACAGATATAGAGATGGGAACAATAGACACTGGGGATTCAAAAGGCGGGGAGGGAGATATGAGGCCAGGGTCGAAAACCTACCCGGTACCGTGTTCACTATCTGGGTGATGAGTTCAATGGAAGCCCAAACCTTAACATCACACAATATGTCCATATAACAAACCTGCACATGTACCCCTGCATCTAAAATTTAAAATGCATTTCTTTTGTAATAATTTAATGCATGTCTTTCATGCTGCTGTGTGGTGAGTTCCTTCACTATCTCTTTCATCATTTTCTCTGTACTGTACATGCAGTGGGTGAATGATTAATGTCCTTTAATTCTTATAAGCCATTTTAAGACTTGGCAGGATTAAACAACCTTAACCTAAGCTACTAAGGAATTGAGATCCTGCATGTTGAGAAACCCACACTATTTCGACTACAGAAATGTTAGCCAAGCTTAAGTTATTTTCTAATAATCTGCATTTAGTTAGTCTTTTCCTTTTTGGTTTATAGTCACTGTTAATACATATTGATTTCTAAACAAATGATATATGAGAATCCTATCATTGAATGTTGTTTAAATAAAAGTAAACTAAAATTGGATTGCAATGCTTCCATAGAAAGAGATAAATTGATGGCCCAGAGAGTCAACCACAATACATAATAGAAAACTGAATTGACTAATCCTTCAGGGAGTGGCAGCTGGATTTCAATTTCAGGATAGGCAGCAGGATGTCTATCAATTGAAAATAACCAGAAACATCCACTTTGTTGTTCCAGGATTAAAGAAATTACTATGATTGCAGTTCTCCACTGAAGTCTCTCTAATAGAGACTTTATTACCCAAAGAGCCAGGTTTTAACAATATGGAGTAACCACCAAACTGTGAGGAGAAGCAATTATGTATAAATCCCTAAAGCACCTACCCGTAATTTGAATTTGTTTTTTGAAGGTCTCAGAAATTACAGGACTGGAAATGCATTTAATAGAGTCATTCACTACAATGGAAGTTCCCTTCCATACATCACCCTTAAAGATTTCTACTCCCTGTCTATATTACTGCATGCATAAAATATTGCATAGCTTATGTCACTGCAAAAACTAATATTCAGTACTATTTATGTGCTGAGACTTTTGATAAGCCTGAGGGTTCTGAGGGGAGTTTACTCTTATGAACAACAAACAGACAAGCTTATAATGAAGAATCTCTCTTGCCTCTGGGAAGCCAAAGGGCATCAGAGACTGTAACTACACATATGCCAGCTCCACAGAGGACAGAACAATTAGCTATAGCAATCTCGCCTTGTTTTGCTGAAGCACTTGGCTGTCAATATCTCCCTTCTCCAGATCTCAGCTTCAAAGAAAGTAAGTAAAGCTCCTTCACGCCAAATTGTGCCTAAACCCACTTATCACCTCCCAAAGAGGTGTTTTGTTTTATAGCAACAAAAAATCATCAAAGCTATGTATCCAGTTAGTTGACTCTCACTTTAAAAATTTATGTGCCAGCTCTGCCTTAGATCTTGGGGATATAAAGCCAAACAAAATAAAACAAAAGTAAATTCAGTCTGCCCTTGAGTTTGGCTTTGTGGAAAATTGCTAACCAATCAAGACTATCTTCACTTAGGTATCCAACACAGTCATAGATTTAAATGGAAACTTCTGACTAACTGAAATTTAAGATTGGTCTCCTATGTCTACTTCCCTCCCAACCCTGCTTGCCCAACCAGAATTCTTGTAAGATTGAATCGTACTGCTGAAATACATAGAGTCAAAGTTTTATCACTTCTTCACTTTGATTTTCTGGGCATGAGTTCAAGACTGGAAAGATAAAGAATTCAGACACAGTGTTATCAAATGTTGATCTATAAAAATATAGTGACCCTTTCACAAAATTTCTCATTAAAGACTTCTTCTACATACAAATTTTAGAAAATGTAGACAAGCAACTAGATATTACAAAGAGAAAGCAAGTTATTGGAAAGGAAATCTCCCAGTCTTAAGCTCTACTTGCTGGGTACATTGACTCACTTTCAAGGCTCTCTCCTGGGCCTTTGCTGATCCCCGATTGCACTCTCAGATCACTACAATCTGTCCTTTCTCCTCCATTCCTATTGCCACTGTGTTAGGTCTGGCCCTCACTGTTTTTCATTTAGAATATACCTGTGTTTTCTTAACTGAATGCTATGCGCATTAGTTTTATAATGGAGATGGCCACATAAAATCATTTATAGCACCATATTTTATGACAGATATTTGTACATAGAACTCTGAGAAACAGTGATGCAATAATCTCTGTCTTTTCATCTGAGGAACACTAGGAGAGTTTCCTGCTCCTAAGATAATTATGGTCTGAGAATACAAAGAGAGCTATTCTTCCTCTAACATTTATAGGGCCTAGTATATACAGACATAGTCTTCATCTCTTACTAAGTTAAGCCTCCACTTATTTCCATATTTGCATTTCGGGAAAGTGAAACAGAGATTAAGTCACTTGACTGTGAACACACAGTCAGTAACTGTGAGAAGTTGAACTCAAATCCAGGTAGTCTGGCCTCAGAGTCCATGCTTTCAATCTTTATGACTTCTAGAAATCAAGGACCCGGTTTCACTCATTGTTGAACACCCAGTGCCTTGTTCACTGCCTGGCACAGAAAAGAGGACCAATCAAATACTATTGAAAAAAATAATTGATAGGAATGGGCAAGGTGCTCAGATTCTAAAGGGGATACCATGTCATCTCCACACACTTATGAGAGGACTGGGCATGGTGGAGACACAGAACAGGCTCTTGTCAACTCCATTCCAGATTTCTTGCTCTAACCACAGAGCCATTCGTCCACTGCAAACCTGACCATGTCATGCCCTTCACCTCATTGCTGAGCAGTGTTTTCCAAACTTTTACAGGAGACATCCTCTCTAATGGCTGGCAGATGAGAGCAATCACACCCCCAGTGGGCAGGCACATAAGGAGCCACACTCTGAGATAATCACTGACTGTGCCTCACCCTTAGTATCTGAGCAAGCTTGATATTTATTCTACAATGTGTCTCTGTTTGTTGTAACACAAAAAATAATGCTTATAACTTCTTATAATTCCAACTCCAGGTAGAAGACTTTACAAAACACCATGACTTCTAACATCACCTGGCCTATATCTATCTGTATGCTTTCTGGGTACCCCATACTGCAGCTTCATATACACAACAGGCCTATGGATCTGGTCCAAGCTACTTAGCACAGAACATAAATCCCTTCCCAACCTAGCCCCCAGACTCACCACTTCCCCTCCCACTTCTCCAGCCACCACAATCATTGGCAGTCACTGTCTCAGTCACATTTCAAGCTGTTGTTCACCTTTAGAACTTTGATAATTAGGGTCTTGTCAACTTTGAGAAGACATACCCATCCTTCCAAACCCTTCTGGGGTGTGATTTTATTGAAGTCTTTTCTCAACCCTCCCTCCCCACAGTATGAGGATACTTGGTTATAATTCCCTAGTTTATTGCACCACTTGCTTTGTTTACATAGTAGCTCCCCTACTAGACTGTGCGGTCCCTGGAGGCAGGACCTTGTTTTAGTCCTCTTAATATTCCCAGTGGCAAGCAGAGCCTTGCCAGTCAGGTAAATCCCCGTTTATGGGACACTGGGTTCACTATAGGTAACAGGGTCTCTCAAGAGCAGAAGGCAAGAGAACTGACTATGAAATTGAAATGAAACACGAATTGAGGGATCTGAACACATCTCCAGTTTCAATTTTCTTTCGTGATAGAATGCCAGATTCCAGGTCTCAGGGAGGTCCTGGCGCCCAAAAAGTTACCAGGGATGGGGGATCGGGTTGGCACAGAAGTCACTCACCAACTGGTAGAGGGCGAGTGTTTGTTCTCCAGCGTTTTGGTCCAGGGCTTGTACCAGCTGATCTGCTCGGCAGCTTTGCCCCAGAACCTCTCGGGGTCGGTCACCGAGGCTGTGAAGTGGGTCTTGTACTCGCTGCCACTGCCGGAGGACAGCGCCCTGCAGCCCCGACCTCCGAGACCGCCCCGCGGGCCCGGGGCCACTAAAGCCCTGAGGGCCGCACCGGCTCCCCGGGCCGGAGAGGACCCAGGCAAGGTCCCTCCGAGCCCCCCGGCGCCGGTGACTTTACGACATTGCAGCCAAGAGGGTTTCATCTCCGCCGGCCACCCGCGGTCCCCGAGTGTGCGACAAATGGGACTCTTGCAACTTCCTGGGGCCTGAGGGAAGCGAATAGGAGGCGGGGGCAAATTCCGAAGTGAGCCCAGAGCCCAGAAGTTTGGAAGCCACACTAGAGTCGCCAGGAAAAACCGACCTGGAGCGACCAGAGAAGCAACAGGCTAAAGTGGGGGCCCCGGGACAGGGGTGTCACAGCGCAGTTGCAGCAGGTTAGTTGCGCCGCTGCATGAAATCCAGACCTCTGCACGAACTTCCAACCCCCAGAAAAATCGCGCTCAAACTCCAGAACGTCCTCCTGATTTCAACACACGAGTACTCTTAGGAGGAGGCCAACGGCCCAACTCTTTCAATTTTCAGTCCATCAAGTTGTACATGGCCAGTTTAATCTTTGGAAGGTCATTGGTGGAGGTGGCATCGCCTCTGACCTGCAAGAAACCAGCAACCCAGTGAGTTGCGGCAAGGCTCCTGATTGTTATTTATTTATTTATTTTTAAAAATCAACTCAGTCCCTGGTTACTGAAAACACAAGCGGCTCCAGGGTAGAGATTGCTCCGGGATTTCCTGACCACTGAGAGGGTGGGAGGAGTGGAAGGAGGTTGTGCCAAACAAATTGGGAAGTGCTTCTTGGGGTGATTGACAGGCCACAGGGAAGGTAATCCCACTGGGATGCGGATTCACCTGCTGACCAGACTCCGCATGGGATCCAGACAGAGAGCAGATAGGACTTGTTGCATTGCCTCCCTTCTAATTTGCCTGCTTGGAGTTTCTGTGGCTTGTTTTCTAATGAGAAAACAAAACAAACAAACAAACAAAAAACAAAATAGGAAATAAGTAAAGATGAATCAAAAGAGGAAACTGGGAAAATGTAAAAAGAAAGGTGGTATATATTACCATCTGGGTTTAACATTCTTCAAGCTCCACTATTATTCATGCTTTACCGAGATTCAGATGCGATCTTTTGCCTTAACATTATGCCAAACACATTCTGTCTTGGTGTGACAGTGTTTGCAGTTTTAAATGTAAAGATACATATTTCCAAATCTGAGGTGAGAAATAGTGACATGCCCCTGACCTTGGGAAGGATCATAATTTGAGAAGCTGTAAACAAATGATTCTGCAAGAAAAGAATAATGTGGAGATACACGCTAAACAGAACAGAGGTAAGTCTAATGCAAAACAGAGAATATTTCTTTAAATAACCACCTCCCTTTTCACTGAGAGGCAAGGCACTAGACTTTTCCCTGACATCTGCAGTCTACTTTAGTCCTTCCAAAGATCTCAAATCAAGTAATGTCTGATGGCCAAAGACACAGTCACCATTTAAATCCAGAGAAAGTTACAAAGCCATTTAACCTCTTGGTCCTCTCCAGAACGAGAGATTTAGGTATTGCACCTAGTATGTGTTCACATTGTGCTGGGCACTTCAAACAAATGTTAGCTCCTGTAATTCTCATAAGAGTACCAAGAAGTGGGAACCATAATCACCTGTTTACAAATGGAGCTAATATAGAGATAGATCGACTTGCCCAAGGCCACGCAGCTAGCAAGTGAAACAGTCAGGATTCAAACTTTATGGATGCCCAGTACTTCAAAGCCCAGATGCTTTGAATTACAGATGTGCTGTGACACAATTTACTGACACCTCAAGGTGTCGGGCCAGGGGAAAACCCACTCTAGTCCTGTCACTGACTCCAGCATACTGTGCAAATATGATCATTTTATCTCTGTGCCACGACTTGAACAAGGAGGGGAATCTGACTCCAAAGTCCACGATTTTTATTCCAGGCTGAGTATCTTCTACTTTTAAAAAAAGATCTTAGAATTCCAATAAAATATGACAAATTGAATAGCCACATTCATTCTTCTCCTTAAAGAAACTCCACTGAAAGAGAATCAAAGAGGGTGGTGGTCATGGTAAAAAAAAAAAAAAAAAAAAAAAAAAAAAAAAAAAAAAAAAAAACCTACAAGGATAAAGAGAACAGGAGAAGAGAAGAAACCAAATGAAAGAACAGAAAGAAGATGAATCTGCGGAATATGACTTAAAAGTGGGAGGAGGAGCTTGTGGAGGAGAAAATGGATTTTCCTAAGGAGAATCCATTTTCTCCTTAGGAACCTGGAATGTCTCAAGTTTTGGAGGTGCTGGGTTTCTCTGAAGGTTCAGAAGGAAGTATGAAGTTTAGAACTTAAAAACAGAGAACTGATTACAAGATTGTATGAGGCAAAGTTAGACCCCCGTATCTCCAGATTAAACCACTTTTTCTGGACCCATCAGTGTACCATTTTTTCTTTTGAAAGTAATTGTGTATAATAGATTGTTACTGTAAGCTCCATTTCAGGCTGAAGGGAGAGCATAAGTGTAGACACAATCCAGCAAATGCAGCGGGTCTGGTTTGGAGAGCACTCAGTGTACAGGTAGAGCAAACAAGGCTAGTAGAACTAGAAGATTGTATTGGAACCAGCCGGAGAGCTGAGTGTAAATAGTGTCAAATGCAAGTCAGTACCTAACGATAAACTAATAGCCTTTAAATTAAGACACCAAGAGCCTGTTGATTCATTAAGCATATGAAAAGCTTAAAATCATGAGCCACGAAGTCTCAGGTTGAATCTTATTACAGTACTGCTACTTATTAGGTGTGAAAATTTGGAAAGTTAATTAAGTTTTCTGAACTGCAGTTTCTGCATCTGTAACCTGAAGCTGACAATCTTACTTCACAGGATTGTTGCAAGGTTCAAATATGTGTAAACTGCTTAGCATTGGGTCAGTAGCAAGCCAAGCTAATTTAGGACAGCAGCCAAGCCTGGGAACAACTAACTAATCTAAAAATTCAAGCCTGAAAATTAACGTACCTAAAATGAAACAATCAGAACATTTGAAAAGAAATATTTTTAATTTAAGCATGCATATAAATTCTGTATTATTTCAAAAAATAAAATTATATTTTTAATTAATTTGAGGACAGGGTAATCACAATCTTTTCAATGGTTAAGTATGCTAAAACTCCAGCTTATTAATGCATAGTATTTATTTCATTGTATGTAATAATGGTATAATTATTATGCTATTCAGGATGGCATTTTAAAACATCGTAAGCAGATATATCGACAAAATTATTTGAGAGAGGCATTCTAGCAAATGGAAAAAGCAAAATAATGGAGAGAGTGCAGAGAAAGAAGATCAGAGAGAATAAAAAGGTGTGGAAATTTGCTCAAGAAAGAATGAAGATAGCGGAGAAAACTGAGGTCAGAATACTTAATGCCTGCCAAGGCAGGCAGATCTCCTGAGGTCCAGAGTTCAAGACCAGCCTGGCCAACATGGTGAAACCCCATCTCTACTAAAAATACAAAAATTAGCCGGGTGTGGTGGCGCAGTCCTGTAATCCCACCTACTCAGGAGGTTGAAGCAGAAGAATTGCTCAAACCTGGGAGGCAGAGGTTGCAGTTAGCGGAGATCATGCCACTGCACTCCAGCCTGGGCCACAGAGCGAGACTCCATCTCAAAAAAAAAAAAAAAGAAAAAAAGAATACTAATGCCTAAGGAAAAAATGCTGAACTACTAAAGAAGAACAGAGTGGAATTATAATTAAAAGAGATAAGGATCCTATAAACCAATTTTTCCCACTTTGCAATCTTTACCAGGTTTGGTCATCACTAGCAGAGGTTAACCTTTTTACCAGAGAGAGAGAGAAAGAGAAAGTAGTTAAATTGTACACAATTTTAAAATAATGCATTCTCCTGACCACGAAATTTATATTTTCACCTAAATATTTTAAGAGCCAAATGTCTAACTACAAGTATTAGAGCTACTAAAATGTTGGATTGTGGCCAGGTGTGGTGGCTCACACCTGTAATCCCAGCACTTTGGAAGGCCAAGGTGGATAGATTACAAGTTCAGGAGTTCAAAACCAGCCTGGCCAATATGGTGAAACCCTGTGTCTACTAAAAATACAAAAATTAGCCAGGCGTAGTGCTGCGCCCCTGTAGTCCCAGCTACTCAGGAGGCTGAGGAAGAAGAATCGCTTGAACCTGGGAAGCAGAGGTTGCAGTGAGCTGAGATCTTGCCACTGCACTCCAGCCTGGGCAACAGAGCGAGACTCCATTGCAAAAAATGAAAAAACGTTTGCTTATAACATCCATGCTTCTGGTTTCTCGAACATTTTGAAAACTTAGCAAGTATATGTGAAGGGGTTTGCATAAAGTACTTCATCTCTGCAGCAGGGCTCAGCTGAAGTTTGCCCCTGAAGAAACACTGCAAGTTTATTATGATTTAGCAAAGGGTTTCTGAAAAATATACTGATTTTCAGGGCTTAAAAAATAGTTTTTAAATGTCTAAAATGAAATTGTACATAGTAATAAAATTGTAAACTCCTATTTTGAAACTTTCTTTTTATTCCCAAATGGTAACTGCAGAAGAAGAAGAAGAAGAAGAAGAAGAAGACGACAGATGAAAGAATAGTTTTAAAACACTAACGTTCCAATGGATGGGAAGGCATTCTACAACTCCAGTTCATTCTAGCAGCCAAATATCCTCCACTAATCTTATTTTTATTTCTGAAAAAACAAAACGACTGAAAGCTATTTCTAATTAAAAAACATATTAGCCAGGCACAGTGACTTATGCCTGTAATCCCAGCATTTTGGGAGGCCGAGGTGGGCAGATCACCTGAGGTCAGGAGTTCGAGGCCAGCCTGTCCAATATGGAGAAACCCTGTCTTCACTAAAAATACACAATTAGCCGGGTGTGGTGGTGCATGCCTGCAATCCCAGCTACTCGGGAGGCTGAAGCAGGAAAATTGCTTGAACCAGGGAAGTGGATGTTGCAGTGAGTCGAGATCACACTATTGCACTCCAGCCTGGGCAACAAGAGCAAAACTCCATCTCAAAAAAAAAAAAAAAAAACCATATCTAGTTACTTCTATTTGAGAAAAACCTGAAGGGAACAAGGTAAGCAAATATTTTCAGTAAAAATTACTAATATTTTCATCAAATCACCTAAATCCTTAAAAGGTGATTTTAACTCTTCTGCAGAGAAAATTCCAAAAGAATTATCCTGTTTCTGTGTCTGTTTCATATTCCTAATACCACTGTGGAGTACTCAAATACTGGCAATATTATTTTAAATGTATAAGAAATTATCTCATTATCATGGTAACAGATTATGACAAGAAAAAGAAATACCCTTTGTTATAGTATTTTTCATAAAGTGTAGTTGATTGCCTAACAATATAGGTTGCCAATTTTTATATGTGTGTGTGTGTGTATCTCTGTGTGTGTGTGTGTGTGTGTGTGTGTGTGTGTGTGTATGTGTTTAGGGTAGGATGGAAAGGTATGAAATTAAACTAGAAAATTAAACTTAAGGCCAGTTTACCACAAGAACTGCTCTTATGTAACAAGGAAGTGGCAATCATTTTTAGATCTCAAAGACAATACAAAGATTTCAACTGAAGTACTGTTTCAAACTGAAAGAAATAGGGGAAAGAAATGACTTAATTTTGGTAGATCATGAAACCAGATGTTTCACTTATTTATTGGATATACTATGGAAAAGAAAACTAAAAGATATGACTATGTGCTGAATATTGGGATGATTTTAATGCAACCTGGCCAAAATTTAGCTATGCAATATCTCTCTGGTCCTATTTTCCACACCTCCAAACCTACTATTATACTATACCCTAGGTAACTCGAGAATGGCATGATGAAAACAATTAAAAAGTACAGTGAGCTATTTGGACACCTTTTTCCAATCTTTATGTTGAAGGATGATCTGCTTAGATGACTCTTCTAGTAGCTTTACATTTTGGTTGTTAATAAAATTTCCTGCCTTTTCTGAGAATTGAGCAACCAAATATTTACAACTTACTTAGGATACATGCTTTAAAAAGAGAAATTTGTAAATTGTATCAAGAGGTTTAGAGTATGTTCAGAATTTCCAGTGAAGACATAAATTT
>NW_012104865.1:1292196-1293511 GCF_000951045.1 Mandrillus leucophaeus | reverse complement strand
CACAAGCATTCCTATACACCAATAACAGACAAACAGAGAGCCAAATCATGAGGGAACCCCCAGTCACAATGGCTACAAAGAGAATAAAATACCTAGGAATTCAACTTACAAGAGATATGAAGGACCTCTTCAAGGAGAACTACAAACCACTGCTCAACAAAATAAAAGAGGACACAAATAAATGGAAGAATATTCCATGCTAATGGATAGGAAGAATCAACATTGTGAAAATGGCCATACTGCCCAAGGTAATTTATAGATTCAATGCCATCCTCATCAAGCCACCAATGACTTTCTTCACAGAATTGGAAAAACCTGCTTTAAAGTTCATATGGAACCAAAAAAGAGCCTGCATTGCCAAGACAATTCTAAGCCAAAGGAACAAAGCTGGAGGCATCATGCTACCTGACTTCAAACTATACTACAAGGCTACAGTAACCAAAACAGCATGGGACTGGTACCAAAACAGAAATATAGACCAATGGAACAGAACAGAAGCCTCAGAAATAACACCACACATGTACAACCATCTGATGTTTGATAAACCTGACAAAAACAAGAAATGGGGAAAGGATTCCCTATTTAGTAAATGGTGTTGGGAAAACTGGATAGCCATAAGTAGAAAGATGAAACTGGATCCCTTCCTTACACCTTATACAAAAATTAATTCAAGATGGAGTAAAGACTTAAATGTTAGACCTGAAACCATAAAAACTCTAGAAGAAAACCTAGGCAATATCATTCAGGACAAAGGCATGGGCAAGGACTTCATGTCTAAAACACCAATAGCAATGGCAACAAAAGCCAAAACTGACAAATGGGATCTACTTAAACTAAAAAGCTTCTGCACAGCAAAAGAAACTACCATCAGAGTGAACAGTCAACCTACAGAATGGGAGAAAATTTTTGCAACCTACCCATCTGACAAAGGGTTAATATCCAGAATCTACAAAGAACTCAAACAAATTTACAAGAAAAAAAACAAACAACCCCATCAAAAAGTGGGCAAAGGATATGATCAGACATTTCTCAAAAGAAGACATTTATGCAGCCAACAGACACATGAAAAAATGCTCATCATCACTGGTCATCAGAGAAATGCAAAGCAAAACCACAATGAGATATCATCTCACAACGTTTAGAATGGCAATCATTAAAAAGTCAGGAAACAACAGATGCTGGAGAGGATGTGGAGAAATAGGAATGCTTTTACACCATTGGTGGAAGTGTAAATTAGTTCAATCAATGTGAAAGGCAGTGTGGCAATTCCTCAAGGATCTAGAACTGGAATTACCATTTGACCCAGCAATCCCAT
>NW_012104865.1:1282867-1292146 GCF_000951045.1 Mandrillus leucophaeus | reverse complement strand
AGGTGTGCACTACCACACCTGGCTAATTTTTGTATTTTTAGTGGAGACGAGGTTTCACCATGTTGGCCAGGCTAATCTTGAACTCCAGACCTCAGGTGATCTGCCCGCCTCAGCCTCCCAAAATGCTGGGATTACAGGCATGAGCCACTGCACCCGGCCCACTTGCATTTTTAAAACTTCAGATACTACTACACTGTGGTGTGAATATAAGTTTCTTTCTTTACACATATGTGCTTATAACTCTATGCAGATATAGAGTTTGTCTATAGCATTATACTGTTTATTCTCATTGGAACTGTTATCAGCCATTAACCAACTCTTTACATCAGAAAGAGCAAGAAAACCGTTATTTGTTTTGTAATTTTATTTTTTGTCATTTCTTGGTATTGTTATTTTATAACTATGAATTTCAAGTGATATTAATGGGCTCTGTCAGGCTATTTCTGAGCCAGTCTCATTAGTGCTTTTTTTATTTCTTTTTTAACATCTCTCAAGTCCATTCTGACCAATTCTCCAGTGAGCTTATGAAATGGCCTTTTTCATATGTCACTTTTTTTTTTATTTTTGAGTTACTTTTTTATTGTACATTTTTGTGAATGCAGGAAATATATTCCACAGAAATGTACTATGTCGTTTCCAAAGAGGTCTTTTGGGCTAAAGCTGAAAAACCAATATTCAAATACATGAAGTATGCAATACAATGTGAAAAGCCAAATGAGATGAAAACAGATGTAATTTTTCCCTCCATATTCCCAGTGTCAATTCTTATTATTGTATTAGAACTCAGTACAAAAGAATGAAACCCACACATACTGAAACCCATGTGTGAGGTCACAAGTGGATATTAACCAATATTTTCTCTAAATTTACTTACAATTACAGATTTCCAGACTTGTTCTTCCTAACAGAAAAGTCAGATCCTCATGACCTCAATTTTCACTACATTTTCGGTCTTTGCTCATATGTCACTTTGTCTCTGAGACATTCCTGGATTCCTCTATCTAAAACTGCACCCACTGTACATCATGACTCAATTACCCTGTGCCCAGGTTTCTCACTCCCTCTTTTCTGCATTACTGTTCACTATTATATATGCTATTTATTTACTAACTTGCTCGTTAGTTGACTCCCCCTTGTAAGTTATAATTAGTACTATAATTCATTTGTTCAAAAATTCAAGGCGCATTAGGACTTTTTATTTTATTTTTATAGATTTAGGGGGTACAAGTGTCATTTTGTTACATGGATAGATTGCCTAATGGCAAAGTCTGTGCTTTCAGTGTAACCATCACCCAAATGGTGTATATTAGACCCATTAAGTAATTTCTCACCTTCCTATCACCACCAACTCCCTCTCACCCTTCCAAGTCTCCAGTGTCTATTACTCTACTCTGTGTGTCAGTATACACATTACTTAGTGTGAAAATTTGGTATTTGACTTTCTGTTTCCGAGTTGTTTCACTTAAGATAATGTTTCCAGTTCCATCCATGTTACACAAAAGACATAACTTCCTTCTTTTTCATGACTGAGTAGTATTCCATTACACACACACACACACACACACACACACACACACACATATAGTCACACTTTCTTTGTCCAGTCATCCACTCATGGACATTCTGCTTGATTCCATATCTTTGCTATTGTGAATAGTGTTGTAATAAACACATGGATGTGGGTATCTTTTTGATACAGTGATTTTTTTTCCTTTGGGAATATAAGCAGTAGTGCGATTGCTGGATCAAATGGTAGTTCTACTTGTAGTTCTTTGAGAAATCAGCATACGGTGTTCCAGATAGATTGTACTATTTATATTACCACCAATAGTGTGTAAGTGTTCCCTTTTCTCCACATCCTTGTCAACATCTGTCATTTATATTTCCTTTTTAATAATACTCATTCTGACTAGTGTAAGATGGCATCTCATTGTGGTTTTAATTGGCATTTCTCTGATGATTAGTGATGATGAGCACTTTTTTTCATACGCTTGTTGGTCATTTGTATCTCCTCTTTCACACAACATATGTTCATTTCTTTTGCCCACTCTTTAATGGGGCTATTTATATCTTGTTTTTTTGTTTTGTGGAGTTGTTTGAGTTCCTTATAGATTCTGGTTATTAGTCCTTTTTTAGTTGCATAGTTTGAAAATATTTTCTCCCATTCAACGGGTTGTCTATTTGCTCTGTTGATTCTTTATTTTAATGTACAGAAACTTTTTAGTTTAATTAAGTCCCATTTGTCTACTTTTTGTTTTTGTTGCATTTGCTTTTGGGTCTTGGTCATGAATTCTTTGCTTAGGCCAATGTCCAGAAAAATTTTCCTGGGAATTCTTCTCGTATTTTTATAGTTATAATTTCAGGTCTCACATTTAAGTTTTTAGTTTATCTTGAGTTAATTTTTGTATATGGTGAGAGAAAGAGATCCAGTTTCATTCTTCCGCATATGGCTTTCCAATTTTCCTAGCATCATTTATTCAATAGAGTAAACTTTTCCTAGTGTGTGTTTTGTCAAGTTTGTCAAACATCAGTTGGATGTAGGTATGTGGTTTTATTTATAGGTTCTCTATTCATTCGACTGATGTATGTGTCTGATTTTATACCAGTATCATGCTGTTTTGCTTACTACACCCTTGTAGTATAATTTGAAGTCAGTAATGTGATGCCTTCAGCTTTATTCTTTTTGCTTAGGAATGCTTTGGCTATTTGGACTCCTTTCTGGTTCCATATGAATTTTAGGATTTTTTTTTTTTAATTTTTGTGAAAAATGACATTAATATTTTGATAGGATTTTCATTGAATTTGTAGATTGCTTTGGTTAATATAGTCATTTTAACAATATTGATTGTTCCTATCCATGAGCATGGGATGGTTTTCCATTCATGTCATCTACAGTTTCTTTCATTAGTGTTTTGTAGTTTTCCTTGTGGAGATCTTTCATCTACTGATTAAATATATTGCAAAGTATTATATTCTTCCTGCTTTTTAGCTTCTTTCCCACTATTTTAAATAGTCAGCGTTAATTTTTACAATTCTCCATATTTAATTTTCATTCATCATTTCCAATACAGGAGGAATAATTGTTTAAAGACTTTTAGAGTGTTCAGATCAAATTTGTTGTATGTATTTTTGCTAATTTGACTCCACAAAGTGCATTAAAATCTTTCGCTTTGTGTGTAAGCATTGGGTGTGTACATAAAGATGATAAAACTTTTTCAATAAAGAATGTCCACTTTGTACAACTCTATTTGTGAAAGATAAAATTTCTCAAGATCTCAGCTCTTCAGGTGACTGCATATGTGGTGGTGATTCATAACAGTTTTTTATCGATCTTGCCAAAAGACTTATGTTGTCTGTTGTAGTATTTCAAACACCAAAGTTATAAACTTGGGTGCACACAATTCCCAACCATATCGGCATGCATTTATACACTTTGCTTTTTAACTTATTTCCTTATGAATACGGTTCATCTTCTTATAACTGTTGTACCTGTGCAACTGTTGTTAGTACATCTTAGTGTTTATGCTTGCAAAAAAAATGTGTTATTACGTTTTATTGCTTAAAGTAGCTTATAACGTGTTCTGTAGGTTTTAACGCATTTCTTAAATAAATATTTCTCTAAAAATAAAAACAAATATCTTTAAAACATATTTTAAAATTTTTTTGCAGAATCATATTTTCAGGATTTAACATTTGTAATGATAAATTTCCAGATTATATATTTCAGGATTTTGATTGGCTCATATCTGTAAACTACAAAACTAAAACTTACTATCCTATAAAAGAGTTAATGCAATATTCAAATTGATTAACCTAAGGAATTGGTTATTAACTGATTCATGTATGTTATCTGGAAATAATTCAATAGTCCCAGTATGCTTGAAGTTTTGCTCCTGATGTTAGGTTTCAGAATTGTCTGTTTTTGTGATTTTCTACCTATGAAAGATTCAGTCTGTTAGATATGATCCTGTCCTGAATGACTTCTGTCAATCCTTTCAGATGTTGAATACCTTCCTTTATCTTCACCTGCTCCCAGACTCTTCTTAGTCTCTGGTTGGATATTTGCCCAAATGATTAATTCAGTGTATGATGTTCATTCATTCAGGTAGTCTCCTTAACAAATAGTTATTGAATGTCAGCTCTATGTCAAGTATTGTATTAGTCCGTTCCCATACTGCTATAAAGAACTGCCAGAGACTGGGTAATTTATAAAGGAAAGAGGCTTAATTGACTTAAAGTGCAGCATGGCTAGGGAGACCTCAGGAAACTTACTGATATCATGGGAGAAGGTGAAGGGGAAGCAAGGCACTTTCTTCACAAGGCAGCAGGAGGAAGTGCCGAGTGAAGGGGAAGAGCCCTTTATAAAACCATCAGATCTCATGAGAACTCACTTACTATCATGGGAATAACATGAGAAAAAGCACCCCCATGATTTAATTATCTCCACCTGGTCTCTCCCTTGACATGTGGGCATTATGAGGATTATGGAGATTACAATTCAAGATGAGATTTGAGTGGGAACACAAAGCCTAGCCATATCAGGTATATATGAATACAAAGGCCAAGAGAACAGACAGTTTTTTGCCAGATATCATGATGTTTATCTTCAAATGGTCAGATATAGAAAATAAAGAACTAGCACACAATAATGCAGTAAATAAATATTATTCTAAATAAGGATGTGTGGACTAAGATGAAAATAAAACAAAGTGACAATCAAATCAGTGACTTCTGTAAGGAGGTGATATTTAAATTAAGATGTGAATTATAGGAAGAAATCAGCCATGAAAATATCCAGGAGAAGAGCACTTTAGATAGAGGGATGAAGGGACCAGTAAGGGCAAGGTCTGTGTGGTGGGAACAAGCTTGGCACACATGGGAGTTGGAAATAAACAAGTGATGTTGGAGCATATTGTGGTTGTGACATGCAGTCTGACAGATAGAAGGGTTGATTATGAAGACTTTACATACTATGGAAAGAAGTTTAGATTTTACAAGAAATTCAGTTAAGAGCGATTGGATGGATTTCAAGAAAATAAGAGATATTATCTTATTTATACTTGTAAAGTTTTGGGGTTCTGACCCTCCTTATTATAATCTTTACCAAAACCATTTGCTACTGATTCTGACACTTGTGACCAACATCTCCAAAACAGAGATAACTGCACCTTTACTCTCCATTTTAATTTCATGGAACTTCAGTACTGGATCCCCCCTTAATTCAAGTTCAGGAAGCCCTTTCTTCTAGAATCTTTATTTTATTAATAGTTTTACCTGTGGGCTAAACAGGCACTTAATTTCTAACCATTCATAGTCTTTGCTCATTTCCTTTTGAATTCTACTTTTGGGAAGTATCTACCAACAATGACAATACAACTTTAACATCTCAAGCCCCATTTTGAACTTTTTAAGGAGTGGGTTGGGTCCTATACAAACATCTACCAACAATGACGATAAAACTTTAACATCTCACACTCCATTTTGAACTTTTTAGGAGTGGGTTGAGTCATATACAAACCCAAACAATTTTAATGTGGTCAAATGATACCAACTGTCTCTCATTGACTGTCACAACAGGTAATTATTTTCCAAACTGGAGAAAAGTCAATGGCTATTCTAGACCCAGGACATGGAGCCTGCCTAAGAAAGATCTTAACCTTAGATAAAATATTAGTCGCTTATTAAAGATCTCTCTCTGTCTCTCCTCCTCCCTTCCAAAATATAGCTTCCTTATATTATCATCAAGACCATGTATTTCCCATGTTAATTATCTGCAGTAGGGAAACATTAAACAGAAACAGAGGAGCATTCCAAGATGGCCAAATAGGAACAGCTCTGGTCTGCAGCTCCCAGTGTGACTGACGTAGAAGATGGGTGATTTCTGCATTTCTAACTGAGATACCTGGTTCATCTCACTGGGACTTGTTGGACAGTTGGTGTAGCCCATGGAGGGCAAGCTGAAGCAGGGTGGGGTAGGACATTGCCTCACCCTCTACACACTGCTTTAAATGTGTATACACTTTGGGAGGCTGAAAATATACTGATTTTCAGGGGTTAAAAAAAGTCAAAGTGCAAGGAGTTGGGGGACTTCCCTTTCCTAGCCAAGAGAAGTTGTCACAGACTACCTGGAAAAACAGGACACTCCCGTCCAAATATGTTGCTTTTCCCAAGGTCTTAGCAACTGGCAGACAAGGTGATTCTCTCCCCTGCCTGGTTTGGTGGCTCCCACGCCCATGTCTGAGATAGATCTGAAAGACAGCAACCTGGCTGGGGGAGGGACATCTGCCATTGCTGAGCCTTGAGTAGGTAAACAAAGCGGCCAGGAAGCTCAAACTGGGTGGAGCCCACCACAGTTCAACAAGGCATACTGCCTCTAGACTGCACCTCTGTGGGCAGGGCATAGCTGAACAAAAGGCAGTAGACAACTTCTGGAGACTTAAACGTCCTTGTCTGACAGTTCTGAAGAGAGCAGGGATTCTCCCAGCATGGGGTTTTTACCGAGAACAGACAGACTGATTCCTCAAGTGGGTCCCTGACCCCTGTGTAGCCTAACTGGGAGACACCTCCCAGTAGGGCCCCACAGACACCTCATACAGGTGGCTGCCCCTCTGGGACGAAGCTTCCAGAGGAAGAATCAGGCAGTAATATTTGCTGTTCTGCAACCTCCACTGGTGATACCCAGGCAAACGGTCTGGAGGGGAACTCCAGCAAACTCCAACAGACCTGCAGCTGAAGGGCCTGACTGACTGTTAGAAGGAAAACTAACAATCAGAAAGGAATAGCATCAACATTAACAAAAAGGTCATCTACACCAAAAGCTCATTTGTAGGTCACCAACATCAAAGACCAGGGTAGATAAAACCACAAAGATGGGGAGAAACCAGAGCAGAAAAGCTGAACATTCTAAAAATCAGAGTGCCTCTTCTCCTCCAAAGGATCATAGCTCCTCGTCAACAATGGAACAAAGCCAGATGGAGAATGACTTTGACAAGTTGATAGAACTAGGCTTCAGAAGGTTGATAATAACAAACTTCTCCAAGCTAAAGGAGGATGTTAGAACCCATTGCAGGGAAGCTAAAAACCTTGAAAAAAGATTAGATGAATGACTAACTAGAATAAACAGTGCAGAGAAGAGTTTAAATGACCTGATGGAGCTGAAAACCATAGCACAAGAATGTTGTGACACATGCACAAGCTTCAATAGCCAATTTGATCAACTGGAAGAAAGGGTATCGGTGATTGAAGATCAAATGAATGAAATGAAGTAAGAAGAGAAGTTTAGAGAAAAAAGAGTAAAAAGAAATGAACAAAGCCTCCAAGAAATATGGGACTATGTGAAAAGACCAAATCTACATTTGATTGGTGTACCTGAAAGTAATGGGGAGGATGGAACCAAGTTGGAAAACACTCTTCAGGATATCATCCAGGAGAACTTCCCCAACCTAGTAAGGCAGGCCAACATTCAAATTCAGGAAATACAGATAACACCACAAAGTTATTCCTCAAGAAGAGCAACCCCAAGACACATAATTGTCAGATTCACCAGGGTTGAAATGAAGGAAAAAGTGTTAAGGGCAGACAGATAGAAAGGTCAAGTTACCCACAAAGGGAAGCCCATCAGACTAGCAGTGGATCTCTCAGCAGAAACTCTACAAGCCAGAAGACAGTGGGGGACAATATTCAACATTCTTGTAGAAAAGAATTTTCAAACCAGATTTTGTCACCACCAGGCCTGCCTTACAAGAGCTCCTGAAGGAAGCATTAAACGTGGAAAGGAATAACTGGTACCAGCCACTGCAAAAACAGGCCAAATTGTAAAGACCATTGATGCTATGAAGAAACTGCATCAATTAATGGGCAAAATACCAACAAAAATCATAATGACAGGATCAAATTTACACATAACAATATTAATCTTAAATGTCAATGGGCTAAACAACCCAATTAAAAGACACAGACTGACAAATTGGATAGAGTCAAGACCCATCAATGTGCTGTATTCAGAAGACCCATCTCACGTGCAAAGACGCACACAGACTCAAAATAAAGGGATGGAGAAAGATCTACCAAGCAAATGGAAAGCAAAAAAAGCAGGGGTTGCAATTCTAGTCTCTGATAAAACAGACTTTAAACCAACAAAGATCAAAAGAGACAAAGAAGGCCATTACATAATGGTAAAGGGATCAATTCAACAAGAAGAGCTAACTATCCTAAATATATATGCACCCAATACAGGAGAACCCAGATTCATAAAGCAAGTCATCGGAGACCTACAAAGAGGCTTAGACTCCCACACAATAATAATGGGAGACTTTAACACCCCAATGTCAACATTAGACAGATGAATGAGACAGAAGTTTAACAAGGATATCCAAGACCTGAACTCAGCTCTGCAACAAGCAGACCTAATAGACATCTACAGAACTCTCTACCCCAGATCAACAAAATATACATTCTTCTCAGAACCACATCACACTTATTCTAAAATTCACCACATAATTGGAAGTAAAGTACTCCTCAGCAAATGTAAAAGAACAGAGATCACAGCAACTGTCTCTCAGACCACAGGGAACTCAGGATTTAAAAACTCACTCAAAACTGCACAACTACATAAAAACTGAACAACTCATTCCTGAATGACTACTGAGTAAATAACGAAATGAAGGCAGAAATAAAGATATTCTTTGAAACCAATGAGAACAAACACACAATGTACCAGAATCTCTGGGACAAATTTAAAGCAGTGTATAGAGGGAAATTTATAGCACTAAATGCCAAGAAGACAAAGCAGGAAAGATCTAAAATCGACACCCTAACAACACAATTAAAAGAACTAGAGAAGCAAGAGCAAACACATTCAAAAGCTAGCAGAAGACAAGAAAAAAAAATCAGAGCAAAACTGAAAGAGACAGAAACACAGAAAACCCTTCAAAAAAAATCAATGAATCTAGGAGATGTTTTTTTGAAAAGATCAACAAAATTGATAGACTGCTAGCAAGACTAATAAGGAAAGAGAGAAGAATCAAATAGTTGCAATAAAAAATGGTAAAGGGGATATCACTACTGATCCCACAGAAATACAAATTACCATCAGAGAATACTATAAACACTTCTACACAAATAAACTAGAAAATCTAGAAGAAATGGATAAATTCCTGGACACATGGACCCTCCCAAGACCAAACCAGGAAGAAGTTGAATCTCTGAATAGACCAATAACAGACTCTGAAGTTGAGGCAATAATTAATAGCCTACCAACAAAAAAAGTCCAGGACCAGA
>NW_012104865.1:1275867-1280222 GCF_000951045.1 Mandrillus leucophaeus | reverse complement strand
AGAAACAAAAAGTCAGCTTGTGTAGACAACGGTAGAAGAGGCAGATGCTCAGCTAAACAGATGCCTCTTTTATGCTTTGTCTTCCTGAGATTAGATGCTTTAAGAATTGATTTAAATCTTTAGTTTGGTCTGCAAGCAATACTGTTTTGAATGATACATAGACCATAATCAGTAATTAAATTAAAATTTTAGCTTTAAAAAAATCCAGCAAAATCTCCTCAAACATTAACATTATATTTTTCAGGATTATGTAAACTGTAACAGAAAAGTGACAAACGTTTACTCCTACATAGTTCTTTATTATCTGTCGTATGTGTATTGCCCGTTGACTTTAGCAGTGCTACATTATAAGATTCTATGGAAGACAAATAAATTTGATCTTCGGCACTGTATATGCATTTGTGGTAATGTTCAAAAGCAATTATTTTAATTGTCTAGTAATTAATACATGTAACTAAACTCCTTAATTTCTATGAAACTCAAAATAATTATGTAGAGCAAATTAAAGATTTTTGTAGTAACAATAAATGTAAATCTGTTCTAGGGATTTGGTTATGTTGCATACAGCTGAATGCTAATCATATTTTATTGGTGTTTTTTACGATAATCCCCAAATCTGCTCTTTTCTTCACAAATATTATTAGGAAGTAACATTAAAGGACTTATTATAATATACATGTTAATGAATCCAACAATAAAAAGCCATGCAAATGTTTAACTTACTGCAAGTTTACTTTTGGTAATTTGATCAAGAATTTCTGCAAGACCTGGATCTAGGAAACATGGATTTTGTAGGCAATCATCTTTCTCTGCCTCTCAAAAACACATGTAATCATCTAAGATTAGAAAGATAATTATCAGGAAGCTTTGCAAAAGAAAGGGCACCACTCATTTCAAACTTCCCTTTGGAGATGGAACATTTATTTAAAAAGTAACATTAGCATCAGATGCAATTATGGAAACAAAAAGATTTACTAAGAGCAAAAGAGCATAATATTTGAACTCCATTTTAAAGTTATCTGTAATCTTCCCTCATATTAACAAAAGTGAAACAGGAAGTCTTTCAACCATACGGTAGAGGCACATTAACAGAATTCGAGGTAGAACATGTGAAAATATTATCTAGGAGGAGAGGGAAATTAAGAAAGGAAACTTAAAAACATTTTAAGATTGTATTCATTTCTTCAGTCACTGAAAAAGCCTTTAATGTGGGCCTAATATGTTGTGATCCCAGGACATCAGAAACAAAAGGGTAAATGTAACAGCGAAGACCAGGGATAAATTACAATATACGGTTTAACAACTCAAGCTGAGTCCTTGATTTTAGTCCTCGCTCCATCGCTTATTAGCCATATGCCTTTGGTCCAGTTTTTCATTCCAAGGCTTAGTTTCCTCATGTGTGAAATGGGAATAATAACAGTGATTCTGCCTGGAGCTACTGGAGGGCTAAATAAGATAATGCATATAAAGTGCTAGGTACAGTGTGTAATGCAGTCAGTTTTGTTGAATTTCCATTCATTCATTCAACATGTACTTATTAGGCACCAGCTATATATGAGGCATTCTATAGCTAATGGGAATAGAATAGGAGCAAGACTATTGTCATGGAACTTACAGTTTAGTCAGAGAGAAAATTAAACAATCAATTACAAGAAAGTGCTATGGGAGTGTGGGAGCACAGTCATGATTCTTGAAGAGGGTAGGAGAGGAAGGTAAGCCAAAGAAGGCTTCTTGGAGGAGATGATTTTTTTTTTTTTTAACTTTTATTTTAAACTCAGGGGTAGAAGTGCAGGTTTGTTACATAGGATAATGTGTGTCATGGGGGTTTCTTGTATAGATTATTTCATCACTCAGGTATTAAGCCTAGTACCCATTAGTTACTTTTTCTGATCCTACCCCTCCTCCCACCCTCCACTCTCCAAAAAGCCCCAGTGTGGGTTGTTCCCCTCTATGTGTCCATGTGTTCTCATCCTTTAGCTCTCACTTATAAGTGAGAATATTCAGTATGTGTTTTTCTGTTCCTGTGTTAGTTTGCTAAGGATAGTGGCCTCCAGCTCCATCCATGTCCTGGCAAAGAACATGATCTCATTCTTTTCAGGGCTGTAGAGTATTCTGTGGCGTATATGTACCACATTTTTAAAATCCAGTCTATCATTTATGGGTATTTAGACTGATTCCATGACTTTGCTATTGTGAATAGTGTTGCAATGAACATATGTGTGCATGTGTCTTTACAGTAGAATGATTTATATTCCACTGGGCATATACCTGATACTGGGATTGCTGGGTCATATGGTATTTCTGATTATTTTTAAGCTAAGACTGCAGGAGTAGACTGGGGTCAAGTAGGAAAATGAGGCAGAAGCATGTTCCAGACAGAGGTCACAGCATATGAAAATGGCTTTAATCTTTTTTCACTGATTCAGATGGGTGTATGCTTTTCTCATCTTCATCTCCAGCTATTTTCATATGCTGTGACCTCTGTCTGGAACACTCTCCTGCCTCTCTGTTCTCTCCCTACCCATCCCACCTCACCGTATGCAGTGGTCAATAACAGTCAGGTGAAGTAGTCATGACTTATAAGGTCCTATTAGTGATTTATAAGTCACAGAATGTAATACGCAATTTATCTTTAGGGTAACAGAAACTAATTGAAGGTTTATGAATACATGTTCCTATATACATGTGTGTATGAATATTGTTTCCTGGAGGTTACTACTCCCTTCATTGAGTTTTACTTAGAGAACATCATCATACCTTGGGGAAAGGAAGGGAGAAATGGATCTTCATGGGCTGCTGAGAAAATAGGCCCACAGATGGAATGGTCCAGAAGCTTCAAGTAATAGCATTAATTTAAGTTGCAGATAGCCCCATGGTTAGTGTGAAAATAGTATCTCCTGTGATATTACACTGATGGATGTGTACAAAAGAAACTGAACCCAGCAGCATATAATTAAAAGTAATGCGCAGAATGTGCAGTCCAAACGATATAGTAATGGCAGGAGTGACATGAGAAGTACAATCGTATATTGAGAAAACTCACATAAGCCTTTATGCTAAATTATGACCTAAGAAATGGACTATGTATGTCAGAGATAGAAGAGAAATTGGAAAAGTAATTTTTTTTATGTATTGCAACCCAAATAAACCTATTCCTCAACCCGTCTTTTTAGGCCCTTCATGATCTATCCTCTCATTAGCTTCCCTTCCTCATCTCTTACCACATTCCCAAGTTGACCCCTGAACTTTCAGGTTCCTTATTGACTGGTTCCTACCCCCTCTGCTTACACACGTTGCTTCATTTTTCTAGACTATTATTTTCTTATTTGCTTTGCTAATTCCTACTCAGTCTTCATATCTTTGTGTTTGCTTCTTCCAGAAAGCCTCTCCTTCCTTCCTTCCTTCCTTCCTTCTTTCCTTCCTTCCTTCCTTCTTTCCTTCCTTCCTTCTTTCCTTCCTTCCTTCCTTCTTTCCTCCCTCCCTCCCTCCCTTCCTTTCTTCCTTCCTTCCTCCCTCTACTTCCTTTCTTTACCTTTTTCTTTCTTTTTTGACAAGGTCTCTTTCTGTCGCCCAGGCACAGTCACTGGGCTCACTGGGACCACAGGCACACCACCACACCTATATATGTACATATACATACGTGTGTGTGTGTGTACATATATATATAGAGAGAGAAGTAAGATGAGTTCTTACTACCTTGCTGTTCTCAAACTCCTGGACTCAAATGATCCTTATGCCTTGGTCTCTCAAAGTGCTGAGATTACAGGCAAGTGTCACTGCAACTGGCCCGGAAGATTTTTTTTAAGTATAATAGGTGCCGGTGCTGTTCTCCCACTCGCATCGCAATTATTACACTTCACTTTCTGCTCCAATAAACTACAACTCTGTGATCTCTCTTCCTATCCATGATGGCTAGCTCACACTGTTACATAGTAGGTATTGATAATTGTTTGTTAGTGACTGCATCCGATTTGCCAACTGATTTACTAAGTGGATGAGTGAATGAGTTATTGAATAAGACATAGAAACAAAACCTCGAGGGCTCAGCAAAGGAGGATGCAAGAACAGGACACTGTGGGTATTTATGTTTATAAACAGCTTATTGCTCATTATTATTATTATTATTAAAGTTTCACAAAACCTTGGTTAATTGATGTAACAATCCAAATTTACAGGTAAGAAGTTTGAGCCTCAGAAAAGTTAGTGTTGTACTGAAGACTAACTGATGGTATGTAGAAGACATGGAAAGAGAACTAAATCAGAAAAGGCAAGAGTTTGAGGTAAAGAGTAAAGCACAAGGCCGGGCGCAGTGGCTCATGCCAGTAATCCCAGCACTTTGGGAGGCCAAAATGGGC
>NW_012104865.1:1275214-1275778 GCF_000951045.1 Mandrillus leucophaeus | reverse complement strand
TCATTTTATGAGGCCAACATCATCCTGATACCAAAGCCTGGAAGAAACACACACACAAAAAAAGGCAATTTTAGACCAATATCCCTGATGAACACTGATGCGAAAATTCTCAGTAAAATACTGGAAAACTGAATCCAGCAGCACATCAAAAAGCTTATTCACCACGATCAAGTTGGCTTCATCCCTGGGATGCAAGGCTGGTTCGACATACGCAAATCAATAAAAGTTATTCATCACATAAACAGAACCAACAACAAGAAACAAATGATTATCTCAATAGACGCAGAAAAGTTCTTCAACAAAATTCAACAGCCCTTCATGCTAAAATCTCTCAATAAACTAGGTATTGATGGAACATATTTCAAAATAATTAGAGCTATTTATTACAAACCGACAGCCAATATCATACTAAATGGGCAAAAACTTGAAGCATTCCCCTTGAAAACTGACTCAAGACAGGGATGCCCTCTCTCACCACTTCTGTTCAACATATATAGTGTTGGAAGTTCTGGCCAGTGCAATCAGGCAAGAGAAAGAAATAAAGGGTATTCAATTAGGAAAAGA
>NW_012104865.1:1256406-1269887 GCF_000951045.1 Mandrillus leucophaeus | reverse complement strand
AAAGCACAAATATAAAAATATTTTAAAGGGTTGTAGAAGATAGATTACTTCATAGACTCATTTGTATTGATATTTGAAAAGAAACAAATTTGATCTTCCTTCTGGACATTGTATTATGACTGTATTTCTTTAAAGCTTAGAAATATGGGAGTAAACATACTGTGGCCTAAGTAGGATTTGAACCTCAGGAAAAGCAGGCACTTTTCTATTTGAGACATGTGGTCATGATTTATTTCACTATGAGGAGCTGAAAATCGAAAACTCAGCTCCAGATATCGTGGATCTCTGATGAACAAATATTAGCAGTTTTAACCAGCAGCATTTGTCCAACTTCTCTTAAAAGAATAATATAATTAGGAGTGGAAGCAAAACAATTAAATCCCTAATATATTTAATGCAGAATCCATTAAAATTAATTAGAGATGACAAACCCCAAGCTTTAGTACTAGAACTTTAAGAGAACAAGAAATGGAAAGTTCTTAATATGAATGTTTTGAAAATACAAACCAAGGAACCAGGCTTTAAGATCTTGTAAAACAACAGAATACAAAGCTGAAGAATATTTATGTGTCAGACACCTTTGAAGATGCTAAGACATAATATTATCAAGGTTTGAGTGGAACTTCCTTGTTATTAGATCTTGTCATCATAAGATGTATATCTTATTACCCATAAATGTAATAATTTGTTTGCAAGATGATTTCCTAGGAGATTTTAGTTTTATTACAATGGTTTATTGTTATTTTAATATTAGCACATATATCTTGATGCTAGTTTACTTGGGTGTTATGGAATGCTATACTTAATCTTGGTGGATTGTTTTTAGAAAATTGGATTTAAATGCACTCCAATTTAACTGGGTGGCACTAAATTGATCTTTTTATAATTAATTCATTTTTTAACAGTAGAATTAAGTCAACATATATACAAAATCATTCAGATTCTCATGGAGTTAGGAATCAAATGAATTAGTATCAGTTATGATTAAGTAAAAACAGAGAGTGAGTGTAACAGAACACTTGTAAAATATAATATCATCTCCATGTCAGGAAAAATCTGTGAATTTAAACCAAATCTCCTGAATTTCCATAGAAGACTGACCAAACCCTAACCAGTTTTTCACCAATATCTATGTTTTCTTCTTTTTTGGCATGGTGCTGGACTACATTTCCAGCGCCTCACATGGTGAGGCAATGAGTCCGAATCTGGTCAATTTAATGTGGGTCTGACTGATATATGCTCTCTGGGACTGGCCTCTAAACCCTTGAATGAGATCCTCCAGATCCTTTACCTTCCTGTCTGCTCTCTATCTGTGAGAATCCAGTGGGAGATTACAGGACCTTAAAAAAACATAGAGCTACATGAAAGGAGCTAGATCTCCGAATCACCCTGAAGAGTAGAGTCCATCACTACCCATATCAGATGTGATGTTAGTGAGGAATCAATCTTAATGTTTTAAGCCACTGAGATTTGGGAAGAATTTGTCACAGTGGATAGTCTAACCTGAGTAATATGGAGGATATGAGAACAACTCCAAACTTCTTGTCTATGCTTTCCTCGCTTAGCTACCACTCAATGTGCTCAATGTTGCTTAATATTATCACTAATTATATGCCAATTAATTTAAATAAAGATGAATTTGATCTGGATGTTGCTAGGAAATCTACTTATCAATTGTTTTCAGCATTCTTACAACAAGAAATGTGAGTCTAAATTAAAAGTGTACAATGCTTTCCGTAGAGCTACAATATTCTTCCATTGTCTCATAAAACACTAACTTCTTGCTCATTTTTAATAATTTCTTCTCCCACATACTCCATATTCTCTGCTAATATATTTCTACTGGACAATTTCTTATCATAGAAAAGAACAATTTGGGCTTCAAAGGAGTCTGATTTAATGAAAAGCTGTGTTGGTAGTTAAAACCCATTTTATGAAATCATATCATGAAATACATATTCCAATTAGAATTAATCCTCATCTAAATTCATCTGATGAAATGAATATATTTTCTACTTTCTATTACAAAACAAAATTACTTGCTAGCTGCTGGGCTGATTAGTTTTTACCAATATAAAATTTCTCCTTCTTTAAGTGTACAGAAAAAAATTTATCACAAGGGCTAGCAAAACTAGTACAATTTGTTTTGAAGTATTGTACTTTATTTTTACTAATTATATCCAGAACCCAAACATCAGAATAGCAAGGAGTTTCTGTTATTCTGAAGTAGCATATTTGTCTTACTGATTTTCATGAGTGAATGAAATGTTTCTCTTAATTCATCATAAAAGGAAGTGAACATTTTATATTACATTTCTCATTTTACAGATCAGAAAACAGATTCAGAGGGGGAAAGTAACTTTCCCAAAGATCGACAGCTAGTAAGGGGAGGAGCTATAATTTGACTCACGTGAGACTGGCTCTGATGGCCTCAGCTCTTATTGATTATGTCCATTAGCCAGGATTTCTCAGACATGAAAAATTACAGACTATTGAGGATGTTATCTATGGATCACCACGGATGTATGGACCCTAGATTGGAAAACACTGCCATTAACTACTAAACGTAACTTCTTATCTTGGACTAGTAAAACCATAAACACAAACATGTTGAAACTGTAAGGCAGTTGCATGATTATAAAGGAATCCATCAGGTTGTCAAAAACATGTTTATACATACATGCATCTCTATCCAAGTATCCATCCATCTATTCATATGGTTATTGAAGAATCTGAATTGGTGGGGTATAAAAAGAGTTTAAGTTTTCTCCAATCTCTGATTTTCCAATACCCTTTGGTCAGTCTTCAGACTCAAGTATGGAAATCCCTATCATGCCAAACTTGAAAAGGAATAAAAGAGAAAGATAGCTTTAAGAATATCAATTTCCATATACTCAATTTCATATATTTTTTTTCCTAAGACAGATCCATTAGAGAGTGAATCTGTGGAATAAAATTAAGATAGTTTTCCTTCTTCCACATTCCTCTTCCTTTCTCTTTTATCCTGCTTCACAAAACATCTCAAACACCTCAAAACATCTCCAGACATAAACCAAAGTTAATATGAAATATCAATCTAAGAAAAGAAATCACTTTTAATAGATAGCAAAGGAAACAAACTATCTTAGGAGTTGTGTTTTCCCTATCTGATACATATTTCTGTTAAAGGTGAAAGAAAAGCATTTAAAACAGATTGGCATTGATAATTAATATTTAAAGACCTCACTTCTCCATCTTCCTACAACTGTCAAAGAATGTGTTAATTTTGAGAGAATTCCAGCAGAGGAAAGCCAACAGCATATTATTAAAATTTTGACTACTGAAAACAGCTTTTTCTGTGTGTTTAAATGTAAGCAGTTCTCTTCAGCTATTCTCAACACTCATCCTTGGGACGTGACATTAGCTGAAAAGGAAAGCTTTGAAGAGTTGAAGCAGTGTAGGTTAATGAAGTAGATTTTTAAAGTATAATTTGAACATTTTTTGAGATGACGAAAAACTATCCGTGGAAAAAGCCCATGGATGAAATTTTTATAAATTATTTCTGATTTTCTATGCATTATGCAACAAGGTAGTTAAAATCTATTTTGTCAAGTCATATCAGAAATACTTCTTCTAATTCACATGGTGAAAACTAAAGACTGTATTGTGTAAGTCTTAGCTATTCAGTGAAACTAGGTATTAGTGAAAGAGTAATAGTTACAGACAATTGTCGTTTGATAAACCTTGGTAAAACCATTTCAGAATACTTTCTAGATATGGAAAAAATAAATGACTTTGACCGCTACGTAATAGATTCTTTTGGGAATCAGTGGTTTTCAAATTCTTTGCTTTTGACAAAATTGAAGGAGGATCTAATTTAGCTATCCATTAATATGATATTAACAATCATTAATATAAATAACTATGTTATTTTTTGCTTATAACCCAGGACTCAAATAATTAAGTGATACTTATATTAAAAATACTGTGATTAATATCAGCATATTTATGAAAGTATTTTTTTCACTTGTATAACTATAAAAATAAAAAATAGAATGAAATTAATACTGACTTTGTTGCATTCTCACATTAAGTAATATGCATCGCTGCATAGGTGAACTGATTCTTTTGGATATTTTGATCCCATTAAAAAGTTATTTCTAAAAAATATTTTTTATATATTTCTAATACAATTTTACTTTTAAAGTTATTTTTATTAACATTTATAAAATATTTAAATTGTTTAGATAAATTGTGTTATCTTATTGAAATAACTAGGGAGGGGCACGGTGGCTCACACCTGTAAACTCAACACTTTGGGAGGCCAAGGTGGGTTGATCACCTGAGGTCAGGAGTTCAAGACCAGCCTGACCAACATGGCGAAATCCCGTCTCTATTAAAAACACAAACATTAGTCAGGCATGGCGATGCGCACCTGTAGCCCCAGCTGCTCAGGAGGCTGAGACAGGAGAATCGCTTGACCCAGGAGGTGGAGGTTGTAGCGAGTCGAGATCGCGCCATTGCACTACAACCTGAATGACGGAGAGAGACTCCATCTCAGAAAGGAAAGAGGGAAGGAAGGAAGGAAGAGAGGGAGGGAGGGAGGGTGAAAAACTAGGTTCAGAAAAAAAATATTAAGCCTATAATTTGGGGAAATGTTTAATGAATCCAATTTATTTTCATAATTTCTCTAATACTTCTGCACAGATAGGCACAATCTCCACATTCACTGCGTGTAATACATTAAACTGTGCAATAAGATACCAGTGTTGGCTTCTATTTTCTGGGAATGTTACTTCTTGACGCCTTCTCTCCTGGATTTGGTAAGCATGATGTCCCCACTCTTAAAGCAAAGAGGGGGAAAGCCACATTGCTTTTCCATGGCCTAGTAATTCACAATTTGGAATTGCCCTCTTTATTACCTGGAGTTCTGCTTAAGTGGATTTGAGGGTGAGATGGAGGCTAGGTTAATAATGGGGAATGGCTGAGATGTGTGTGAACCCTGTAATCAGCTTCAAGGGGATCATATCCTCTCAGGCATTCTTTATAATGTAGGGAATTGATGTCTCCTTTTTTTAAGTCTTGAATTTTTAGTTGTTGAATTTAAAACTATTAATAAGAAAATTACTACCTCGGCACACACATACAGAATGAAGCACAGATTTTAAAATTTGTATATCAAGCTATTGTAAAGCCATAGAAAACATCCTCAGATTCCGGAGACTGCAGACTCCAACTTAAGGTTCTATGAGAACAAACCTTTCCAGCTTTTAGACAGGTGCCCTCTAAATCCAAGCTAGCCTGTCAACTGGAGATTGCATCAGTATCACAAAATAAGTCTATGGTGCTTTTTATAAAACACATTTCACTGACATCCATTTAAAAATCTTATAAAGATATACCTATTTCTTATCTGTCATTTTATTTCAAAATTTCAGGAAGAATAATGAAATAAAATTAAGATTATTACAATCAGAATTGTAGACTAAAATTAAAACATCTTTTAGGATTGATTCTTCAAAACTTTATGGCAAAAAATTCTAAAACTAAGAGAAAAAACACAAAAAGGGAAATATAATAATTGTCTCAATGTAATTATATTTTATTATTCAACAATCTAAATGAAAAAATTATTGCAAAAGTATCCAGATATTTTCCAAAAATGATTATCTAACATTACTTTTTTGTTTGTTTTTGATCATTGTCTAATTTATTACCAGCTTAATTAAATCATTGAGGCTGGAAATAATGACTCCAAGTATATGAACACAATGAATTTTAGAGATACATCCCAATCTCCCACAGTATACATAAAACAGCATGTCTAGACATATATGTGTGTATACATATATATTCAGAGTATCAGTATATTCAGCCTAAGAAATATCAATAAGAACAAAATCATAGAGAACAGTTTGGTAATATATAAAGAAACCTGGAGACTTTCCGACAGAACACTCACAAATCTTGCAGTTTTATCATATGCAACATTATCCTCTCAGGGAACAATTGTTTAGACTTGATTCTATCCTCATATGTGGAAAGAGAAGAGATTTTAATTTTTATGTGTGACATTTTGTCTATATCTAACAATGAGTAAATATAGTAACCACTCAAGGCAACACATATAAGGTTGAGCATGCCTAATCTGAAAATCTGAAATCCAAAATACTCCAAAATACAAAACATTTAGAGTGCAGACATGACACCACAAGCAGAAAATTTTCTACTTGACCAAACCATGTGATGGACTGTAGTCAAAACTTAAGTGTAAACACACAACTTCTTTATTAATCCTAATGGAAAACTCCTTCTATCCCCCTTCAGCTGCCCTGTATCTTTTACACACACCAAATCTTCTCCATGCCAAACACGTTTACAAAAGACAATAAAATGACATGTGTGCAGGACCGACATGGCACTCACAGGCTTCCCATCATGCCCCACATGGGGCTAAGACCTACGTGCATTACTCGTTGTGGTTTTTGTTTGTTTCTTGCTTATTCTTTGCCCTGTGATGTAAAGATATTGTTGATAATGTCAAAAAAGCCTACAGATACCCTGCCAGTAATTATAAGAAAAAGAAGATGTATTTATCATTACCTATAGCACAGAAAGTAAAGCTGCTGGAGAAACTGGATGGTGCTGTTAAGTGTGAAATGTCTTACAGAAGAGTATGGTGTTGGACCCCCACATATGACCTGAAGAACCAGAAGGATAAACTGTTGAAGTTCTATCCTGAAAGTGATGAACAAAAGCCAATGAAAAATAGAAAAACATTGCGTAAGTTTAAAAATGAAGATCTTGATCACGTACTGAAAAAAATATATCTATCAACATCACAGTGAAAACATGCCACTTAATAGTATGCTGATCATAAAACAAGCAAAGATCTATCACAATGAACTGAAAGTTGAAGGGACTGGTAACTATTCAATAGGATGGTTGCAGAATTTTTCAAAAATACATGGCATTAAATTTTTACAGATTTGTAGTGATAAATCATCTGCTGATCACAAAACACCAGAGAAGTTCATTCATCATTCTGCTGATGAAATTCTGACCAGGAACAAGTCTATAATACTGACGAAATATAGCTGCTTTGGCATTATTGTCTCAGAAGGACACAGACTACAGCTGATGAGACAGCCTCTACAGGAATTAAGGATGCCAAACACAGAATAACTGCGCTGGGATACGCTCATGCAGCAGGCACACATCAGTGTAAACTTGTGATCACCCAAAGCTTGCATTCCTGCTGTTTTCAAAGAGTGAATTCTTACCAGTCCATTATTATGCTGGCAAAAAGGGATGGATCACCAGGGACATGTTTTCTCATTAGTTTCACAAATATTTTATACCAATAGTTCATATTCACTATCAGGAAGCTAGACTAGATAATGGCTGCAAAATTTTGTTATTTCTTGGCAATTGTTCTGATCATCCTCTAGCTAAAAATTCTCATCAAAAATAATGTTTGTGCCACATACTTTCTCACAAATTTAATGTCATTAATTCAGTCATATAACCAGGACATTTTTAGGTCACTGAAAGTAAATACAAAAACACTATTTTATTTTTTTTTTTTTTTTGAGACAGTCTTGCTCTGTCACCCAGGCTGGAGTGCAGTGGCACTAACTCTGTTCACTGCAACCTCCGCCTCCCAGGTTCAAATGATTCTCCTGCCTCAGCCTCCTGAGTGTCTGGGATTACAGGCACCCACCACCACACCTGGTTACTTTTTAAAATGTTTTTAATACAGACGAGGTTTCGCCATGTTGGCCTGGCGGGTTTTGAACTCCTGACCTCAAGTGATCCTACTGTCTCGGCCTCCCAAAATGCTGGAAATACAGGCGTGAACTGCCAAGCCCGACGAAAACCACTTTATTCAATAGCATGTCAGCAGCCATTAACAGAGACATGGGTATGGAAGGTTTTCATAAGGAGTTTAGCATGAAGAATACTATGCTGTATATATTGTTTCCACTGCTTGGAACACAGAGATTAAAGACACAATTGTGTGTGCCTGGCACTACCTCTGGCCTCTGACTATATTCAGTGATGATGATGAGCAAGGTGGTGACTTTGAAAGATCTGATATGTCAAATGAGAAAAAAGTCTGACCTCATTTCATATGCCAAAGAGATACCTTCAGTGTCATCAGTAAGTTGGAAGAAGTGGATATCAAAAAAGATTTTAACATCAATAATAAGACTCCAGCTGTTCATTCACAACCCAGCTATTCATCCATCAACCAATGATGAAATAGCTGAAATTGTTCCAAATCAAGGTGATCATAATAATATCAATGGTGAAAATGACCTTGTTAACACTGCAGAAGTGCCTAGAGACAATATGGTGAATACGTATGATGGGCTTATTGAAGGACTAAAACAGTGTGCATTCATAAGAGAACCAGAAATAATGTCAGGTTATAAAACCAAAAGAGACTTCTAAGACCAAAAATATTGTTAATAAGGCAGATAAATCTGGAGGAAACATTTTTAAAAGCCATCCAGCAGAATGCCACCTCAACCCTAGAGGACCCACTTCCTGATCCCACAACTGCTTCTGATGTTTATTCTCATCTAAAAACAAAAAACAAATGTACGGTAAACTTTTAATCAAAACATGGCATTGTAGGTAGAAACTAAAAGGTTACCTTTGTTTGTTGTTGCTGTTGTCTAACAGCTGATGTAGGTATCCTGGCAATGCTACTGTGCTACTAACTTATCCTGAGCACATTATTTTTTCACCGTATGAGTGGTATGCCATTATTATTATTTTTGCTGCTAAGTACTTATGTGTGAATAAGTGCAAGAAAATGATTGCTTATGGGTAGCATATAAATTCAGAGTCAGGAGTGATGGTGATGCCAAATAACCACAGATTGTTCACATGGGTGGCTGCGATAGTACCACCTTTGCTATCTGATGTACACAAACCTAGATGCATGCACAAAATTATTTAAAACATTGTTTAAAATTACCTTCAGGCTATGTGATTAAGGTGTATATTACATAAATAAGTTTTGTATTTAGAGTTGGTCCCATCCCCAATATATCTCATTATGTATCTATAAATATTCCAAAATCTGCAAAACTGCACAATGCAAAACACTTATTTTCCCAAGCATTTCAGATAAGCGATATTCAACCTGTATTTGTTAACATATTAGTATTGCCCAAGGGCACAATGCATTATTTTCCACGTGTCATTTTCTCATTGATAATAAAATCTGATTCATTCAGTGGTGACTTCAACCTTTGGGAACTTGAACACTTGTAAGAAATCTGAGAACTTTATAAGAAGTGAAAAAAGTTCTGGCCCGACAAAATAATAAGTATTTCAAGATTTGAGCGTCTCCTTTACTGGCTGGTCCTTTGATTCAAAATTCAATATAATAAATACAGATTTTCGGCATCATGCTTATTTTGCTAACTATGTCAAGTTAAAAGCAGAAGAATTGAAAGCTTCACTTGGGAATTCATATATTCATTCCATAAAATTTAAAAACTTCCCATGTGCTCAGCAATGAGCTGGCAAACTAAAATATTACATAACAACTAAATAACAGTAAGGGGGGGAAATAGAAAAACAATAATTTTAATGCTAAGCCAAAAATCGATGGTCATGAAAAGGACTCTACATTGTTAAGAGCGAAACTATGCTTGATATTTTTTGTTTATAAAAGCAAGTAGGTAACTGTTTATTTAAGTAAAATATTTATTTTATTCTCATTTTATTTTTGTTAATTGTAATGTTAATTTAAATATAGACCTCAGGTCTATAGCTGACTTTAAAATACATGTTGTTAAAAAATGTCATGTTTGATACTTAAAGAAACAACTTGCCACCTATGAAACTCACTTACTGAAAGCAATGCATTTCACAATAGCAGCTGTATGACAGTAACAACAAGCAGGACCTCATTGTTTCTTTAGAAACTTTAAGGATTTATTCTCATAAAAAAAATCCATAAAGACTAGTATAGCATTTTAATGAGCCCAAAATTAATTATGATAACATTATGTCTCAGAAAATGAACATTATGTAATAAGGTACAGTTAGACTCCCTGGGGAAACCACGGTAGTTATTTTCAATTGGCTATTTCTATTAGATACAGGAATAGCACTGAGAGGCTTTGAAAATTTAATAGTCTCTGTCCTCTCTAGAGGACTAAATCAGTAGATTGAAATGAAATGTTATGCTGGATTTCAAAATAGAATATTCTGAACTGTATACACAAATTAATATTAGTGGCCATTCATAAAAGCAATCAAACATTGCACATGTTAAACCAGCCATGTAGAATGGTATGGGTTCATCAGTTCAAGGTCTTCATGAAATACTGCCAAGGGCAAATAAACATTTGAATCCAAACTGAAAATATAACCCTCAGGTCTATAGCTAAGTGTATTTTCCAGTCTGAGTTGCATATGCATTATCACATTTTGTAATCATGTAAAATGTGCAGGTTCCAAAAATAGACAGAAATGGTCACCTCTCAGTCAAGTTATTAACAACCCAGTGGAATTCAATTTGGCTAAAAAACAAAATTGGTAGCCTCGTGTCTGACCTCCTACAGATGTTCTTTTTTTCCCTGCACAACATATCCCATATTTTACCTATCAACATAACTCAATGATTATCATTACCAAACACATCTATACATGATCATTTATATATTTTGAAACATGAAGTTAACAAATTGTTTCTAAGCAAATGTTTCACATTTTACTTGCCACTTACTGATTTCTGGGCCTTCCCCGGGAAGAGCAGTTTGGAATCAGCAATCTTACATTGTCATCATTATGTGTCCATAAAGGCATTCTGGTAGGTGTTCTTAGCCCCCATTTTACTATAATGAGAATTATAAGTCCAATTTAAATTAAAATAAAAATCTTACTGGATGTTTGATTCACTCATTTGTAAAGCAATTGAATAAATGAAAACCCACTATTGGTTCCATATATTCAAAATCCACATGTTTGTAACATGGCCCTTTGTAGTTTTTGACAGCTATCATGATTTCTAGATGAAAAATATTAATGTTAATTTTTGAGGGCACTTCTCAAAATGCATTGGACTCAGCAACTTTATGGATTTATGATTCTTGATATGCATCAATTTTACTTTCCATTCCTTTGGTACTACAAATTTGTGGAGGTATTTTAAATAATGAAAATAGCTTTAGTGTTTAGATAATGAAAATTATCTAAAATTTTAGACTGTTTTCTTAAATCCTAAAAAGAAACTACAGAAAAAAACCTGTTTTCCTGGGCACAATTACTGAAATGTCAAAAAAAAAAAAAAAAAAGATCTTTAGACATACTACAATTGGGAAAAATAGACCTTTATTTTCTGGTAATACTACATAAAATCACCAGATGGTATCTCCTAGTCCCTGTGGAAGGTTTCTGTTCTCTTGGTAGACAAAACATTTAAAACAACAAAAAAATTATGCTGTACCACAAAGGAGGTGTTTCCAACCACTAACTGCTTTTTTGTTGTTGTTTTCTATTGTACTTTTTTTCACTTTAGTCTCTTGCTTCCATTTTTTACTAATTAAAAAAAAAAAAATTGAAGCCAGGTGTGATGACTCAAGCCTGTAATCCCAGCACTTTGGGAGGCCGAGACGGGTGGATCACAAGGTCAGGAGATAGAGACCATCCTGGCTAACACGGTGAAACCCCGTCTCTACTAAAAATACAAAAAAATTAGCCGGCGTGGTGGCGGGTGCCTGTAGTCCCAGCTACTCGGGAGGCTGAGGCAGGAGCATGACATGAACCCAGGAGAGGGAGTTTGCAGTGAGCGAAGATGGTGCCACTGTACTCCAGCCTGGGTGACAGAGCCAGACTCTGTCTCAAAAGAAAAAAAAAATTGATAGCCTATGTAAGATTGTAAGGTTTACAGCTGGGGGGGCGGGCGGTGGGGAAAGCCTAGAAGCAACCATTAAAAAAAATTCTCTTCCCCAGACATAAAGCCCCTGGCCTATGTCAAATGTCTGACTGATGCTCATAATACGATAATAGTACTTCTGAATCAAAACTCAACTTTCCTCCAAGAAACACAGCCCAAAAGGCAAAATTAAATGTGTAATGTCTAAATGGAGCTCGCTGATCATTCTTGTTTTCCTCCAAGAACCTCAAGCTGTGGTTTATCGTTTTCCTGTGGAATGTGCTGTGAAATATCAAACTAACTTTAACTTATCTGTTACCTTGGGGCTTTGTTTACTATATAGAGCAGCAGCAGGATATAAAAAAAAATTCTGGAAAAGTATACTACCTAGAATTGTTTCCCAAGCCCTCCATTGAAGAGAAATATTGTTATGTTCAAATATGTCGGAGAAATAACTGATTAAACAAAGATAAATGTTTTTGTTTATATGTTTGTTTGAAATGTCTCAGAGATTTTCTTATTATAATGTGTTTTGGTAAATCTGTCAGATAAAAATATGAATAATAGCTTCATTGAATCATTACACAATGTATGCATATATCAAAACATTACATTACATTGTACTCCATAAGTATATACAATTATTATTTGTTGATTTCCAAAAAAGGTGCTACAATTATTTTACCTCAGTATGCATATTTTGTTAGTTTCATATCATGATTTGTATTCAAATGAACTGACTTTGGCAAATTTTGATGTCATGGATGCTAATGTTAATCACCAATTTTAAAGAATCATTTATAGGAGACCTGCCTGCCTCTGTAGCCTCCACCTCTGGGGATAGGGCATAGCTAAACAAAAAGCAGCAAAAACCTCTGCAGATGTAAAAGTCCCTGTCTGACAGCTTTGAAGAGAGCAGTGGTTCTCCCAGCACGGAGGCTGAGATCTGAGAATGGACAGACTGTCTGCTCAAGTGGGTCCCTGACCCTTGAATAGCCTAACTGGGAGACATCCCCCACTAAGTGCAGACCAACACCTCACACCTCACACGCTGGGTACACCCCTGAGACAAAGCTTCCAGAACAAGAATCAGACAGCAACACTCTCTGTTCAGCAATATTCTATTCTGCAGCCTCTGCTGCTGATACCCAGGCAAACAGGGTCTGGAATGGATCTCAAGCAAACTCCAACAGACTTGCAGCTGAGGGTCCTGACTGTTAGAAGGAAAACTAACAAACAGAAAGGACAACCACACCAAAACCCCATCAGTACGTCACCATGATCAAAGACCAAAGGCAGATAAAACCACAACAATGGGGAAAAAGCAGTGCAGAAAAGCTGGAAATTCAAAAAATCGGAGCACCTCTCCCGCTCCAAAGGAACACAGCTCATTGCCAGCAATAGAACAAAACTGGACGGAGAATCACTTTGACGAGTTGAGAAAAGAAGTCTTCAGTCGATCAAACTTCTTAGAGCTAAAGGAGGAACTACGTGCCCAGCACAAAGAAACTAAAAGCCTTGAAAAAAGAATGGATGAATGGATAACTAGAATAATCAATGCAGAGAAGACCTTAAAAGAACTGATAGAGATGAAAACCAT
>NW_012104865.1:1253843-1254411 GCF_000951045.1 Mandrillus leucophaeus | reverse complement strand
GCAATAAAAAATGATAAAGGGGATATCACCACTGATCCCACAGAAATACAAACTACCATCAGAGAATACTACAAACACCTCTACACAAATAAACTGGAAAACCTAGAAGAAATGAATAATTTCCTGAACACTTACACTCTCCCAAGACTAAACCAGGAAGAAGTTGAATCCCTGAATAGACTAATAGTAGGCTCTGAAATTGAGGCAATAATTAATAGCCTACCAACCAAAAAAAGTCCAGGAACAGACGGATTCACAGTCGAATTCTACCAGAGGTACAAGGAGGAGTTGGCATCATTCCTTCTGAAACTATTTCAATTAATAGAAAAAGAGGGAATCCTCCCTAATTCATTTTATGAGGCCAACATCATCCTGATACCAAAGCCTGACAGAGACACAACCAAAAAAAGAGAAACACACACAAAAAAGACAATTTTAGATCAATATTCCTGATGAACATCGATGCAAAAATTCTCAACAAAATACTGGCAAACCGAATCCAGCAGCACATCAAAAAGCTTATCCACCATGATCAAGTGGGCTTCATCCCTGGGATGCAAGGCTGGTT
>NW_012104865.1:1231236-1250923 GCF_000951045.1 Mandrillus leucophaeus | reverse complement strand
TAGAACTAGAAATACCATTTGACCCAGCCATCCCATTACTGGGGATATACCCAAAGGATTATAAGTCATTCTGCTATAAAGACACATGCACACGTATGTTTATTGTGGCACTATTCACAATAGCAAAGACTTGGAATCAACCCACACATCCATCAGTGACAGACTGGATTAAGAAAATGTGGCACATACACACCATGGAATACTATGCAGCCATAAAAAAGGATGAGTTAGGGTCCTTTGCAGGTACATGGATGCAGCTGGAAACCATCATTCTCAGCAAACTATCACAAGAACAGAAAACCAAACATGGCATGTTCTCACTCATAGGTGGGAATTGAACAATGAGATCGCTTGGACACAGGAAGGGTATCATCACACACCAGGTCCTATTGTGGGGAGGTGGTCGGGAGAGATAGCATTAGGAGATATACCTAAAGTAAATGACGAGTTAATGGGTGCAGCACACAAACATGGCACATGTATACATATGTAACAAACCTGCACTTTGTGCACATGTACCCTAGAACTTAAAGTATAATAAAAATAAATAAATAAATAAAAATTAGGAGAGGTCACATTAACGAAGAAAACAATTTCAGTATCCCTTGAAAATTTAAAGATATGGGAACACTGAGCCAACATACTCATGTGCTATTTATAGTTTTGAGCTGGGTACCTGTCATCCTCTGGAGAAGAGCAATGCTATGTATTTACTGAATCTTATTTATTTTTTTCTTTCTGAGCACGGAACTTGATTGCATTTCTCAATAAATTAGGCATGGATGTTTGATTGAGTTGTGTCAATCAAATATAGTTAAAAGTATGTATGTCACTTTGAGGAATGACCACAGAACAAATTGCCTGTAAGATCATCAATAATCGTTTTCTTATCCTGTAAGCCAGACTCATACAAAGGATATAGTTGGAAGACTTCAACTATAGATGAATAGATATAATAGATTATGGGGGCAGTACATAGAAGGAGCCTGGACCCTTGAGCTATTTATTTACTTACTTATTTATTTTTGAGACGGAGTCTAGCTGTGTCGCCCAGGCTGGAGTGCAGTGGCACGATCTCAGCTGACTGCAAGCTTCACTTCCTGGGTTCATGCCATTCTCCTGTCTCTGCCTCCCGAGTAGCTGGGACTACAGGCACCCACCACCACACCTGGCTAATTTTTTGTAGTTTTAGTAGAGACGGAGTTTCACCGTGTTAGCCAGAATGGTCTCAATCTGCTGACCTCATGATCTGCCTGCCTCAACCTCCCAAAGTGCTGGGATTGCAGGCATGAGCCACCGCACCTGGCTTCCTTGAACTATTTATTACATGGAGCAGAGTTCCCTTGCTAAACTTCATTGTAACATAAAAATAAATAAATGTTTATTCTGTTTTATCATTGGGATTTGGGGATTGTTTGTTACAGCAGTTAATCTGACTAATGTACTGTCTTTAAACCATGGTAGGCAGTCTAATTCACTATGATCTACACCAAGCCTGATTTATCTGTCTAATACCTGTAAGCAGTTGACTCTTTGACTCCTAAATTCTTCCTATAGAGTAGTCACAGAGTGAATTTTGAGGACCAAATTTACAAGGAATTTGACAAAATGAAGCACTTTAAAAGACAATTTATCAACACCAGGACTACTTGTCAAAAAAATTATTAAGAATTATGTATGTATAGCTTTGAAATGGAAGTTGTAGAAAATACTTTAAACAGTTTTCAAATATTTGAAAGGGTTTATACAATGAGGAATTGAATGTGCTCTGCATAGCCAAGATGGCATAATTAGAACCAACTGAGTAGAAATAAAAACGGAAACACCATCCTTCAGGGGTCTTGTAGAGACTATTCTTATATCGGGTTAATAGGTTGAACAAGAAGACACCTGATTTCCAGAAAAATACCCAGATTTCATTAAGTTGGTGTTATAAGAATTACTCATATTTGAGTGTGTATACTTATTACTGGTTCTGCTTTTCTTGAAATATTATAATTTTTTTTTGGTTTGGTTTAGTTTTTGTTGTTATAGTGAGCTTAGAATGATTTGTTTATCCTAAGTGATCTTCAGCTACATTATAGATTCATTTGCTTAATATGAACATAAAATAAAACTGCCTTGGTAAAGTAACTAAAAATAAATGGGTCCTAATCACGCTGGTGTTTTTACTTTCATAGTCTCTAATATTGAAGATGGCTACGTGAGCTTTTATGTTTCTTTGTATGAAGGCTCTTAAATAGGTCCAATGACTATTCCGTTTATAGCCATCTTCAAATTTTATACGATTTTTTATAGAATCACAGATAATGTTAATATCATTAAAATATAAAATATATTTAAATGACTTTCCTAAAATAATTTATTTACTTTAAATCACTGAGTATATCCATACATCTGTTCTTCTTTGAGCTTTTTCTCTTTTCTTTTTTGTTTAGAGATGAGGTCTCTCTGTGCAGGCTGGAGTGCAGTGGCTCGATCATAGCACACACTGCAGACTCATGGGCTCAGTCACTGAGACTCCTGGACTCAAAGGATCCTCCCACCTGGGCTTCCCAAAGCACTGGGCGTGCTACTGTACCTGGCCTGAACGTTTTCAATCTATATGCCCTAGTTTGAAATAAAAATATAAAAGATACAGTGTAAGTTCCCTGGGTCCCCTTTCCCAATCCTATTCACCTCCTTCTTTTCCCAAAAATAATCAGGAACCTTATTTCAAATTGAGCATCATTCCCATAATACTTCTGAATTATTGCTATATAAGCAAATATCAATAAATTACATATTATTTATTTGACTGCTATTAAAATACATTTAATATATATTTAATGTATGAAATATGTGTTTATTCAATATATACAGATGATAAATATTTATATTAAAATATAAATATTAAAATAATTATATACATTAGTATATATTTTAATAGCAGGGAAATCAATAATATGTAATTTATTGATATTTGCTTATATAATAAGAAAAAGCAAATTATCTTATTGTTATATAATTGTATTATGTAACAATAACAAGAAAAGGCAAATTGTGTTCTATGTGGTGTATATACCCAATTGTATTCTATTTCTTGTTCAACATTGTTTTGTTTTTAAAAAGTAAGTTCATTTCTGTTATGTATTTTACTTATTTTTCCATTTAAGCATTTAAACAATGAACTAACTTGTGAAATAGCTAATCTATTTACATGGTTTCATAGTCAGTAAGCAAAAAATGTTACAGAGTTGAAAGTCCTCCTCCCACCTCTGTACTTTAGATACCCAGTTTCCACCCACCTCAGTCCCCCAAAATAGGTGCCCATGGTTACTAGTTTCTTGTATATACTTCCAGAAATGTTTTAAATGCATAAACAAATGGTAGTGTGCTATACACACTGTTTTGTACATTGCTTTTATAACTTAATTATATGTGGATTATCTTTTCATATCAGTGCACAAAGAACATTCTTATTTTTTCTAAGTGTAGTATCATGTTTCATCTTATGAATGTACCCTAACATATTCAACAACTGTTCTACTGATAGATATTTACATTGTTTCTGTGTTTTAGCAATTGCAAATAATGCAGCAGTATATAAAAAATATATACATAATTTTATACATATGAATTAGCTATTGTAGTATAATGAATTCTGTGAGCCAAGAATCAGTCTTAGTTTAGGTACATTCTTCTGTATCAATAACTCTTACAGGGCTATTATTACAGGTTGACCAAGTCTGTGTTCTCATCTGAAGGTTTGACTGGGGGAAAATTTGCTTTCATGCTCACTCATGTGGTTGTTGGCAAAATTCACTTCCTTGGAGATTAATGGACTGAGAGTCTTAGATCCTCCTTGCCTGTTGGGTGGTCTTACTTCTTACTTCTGTGTCAGATGAATCTTTCCATAGGACCACTCACAACATGCCAGTTTGCTTCTTCCAGAGCAATAATTCTGCCAGAGGGAGGGGAGTGTGATAGACAGTTGAATGATAAACAGATTATAGAAAAATTAGATAGATAGATAGATAGTAGGTAGATAGATAGATAATGCCCAAGTCATACTCTTCATAACCTAATCTTGGAAGCAACGTCTCATGGGTTTTGCCATATTTCAAGTCATTAGAAGTAAGTCAGTAAGTCCAACACCCACTCAAGGGAATGAAAATTATACAACGGTGTGAAAATCCCCAATGAGGCAGGATCACTGGGGCCCATATTAAGGGCTTCCTACGTGATTATATTTATAGGATAAATTCTTGGAAATAAGACTGCTAGTTCAACAGGTATATACATATGAAATTGTAACTGATATTGCTAAATTGCTCTGCATTCCCAACAGAAATATGTGAGAATACGCATTTCCACATATATTAATATTTCTATTGTATTATTGAACTTTAATATTTTTGCCCATTTGAAGGGTGAAAAAACATCTATCTCTTTGTATTTTCATTTGAATTTCTCCTATCATAACCAAGCTTGAGTATTTTTCCATATATTTAAGAACCATTTGTATTTTCTATCAATTTTGCCCAATTTTTTATTGGGTTATTAGATTTTGACATATCAATGTTTAGGAAAACATTATGTCTTAAGATGATAAGCCCTTGGTCAATATTGTGAGCTACAAATATTTTTCTCACTTTCTTTATCATTTGCCTTTTGAGTTTTCTTATGACATTTTTTGTTATGGAGAATTTTTAAATTTTAATTTTAGTCAAACTCATCAATCTTTTCTATTGCAGTTTATTTTGAAATTCTACATATTTTCTTCAAAATTTTTATCTTTATATTTCATCTTTGATTTATTTGAAATTTATCATAATATAGTGTGTGAAGAATGGATCCAACATTGTTATTTTTTAGTTGTCCTGACACCATTTTCTAAATAATCTATATATTTTTTCATTGATTTGAGATGCCATCTAAAAATTACTAAATTCCCTTATGTATTTAGATCTATTAAACCTAGTAATATTAAAAACAGATATTTTATGTATGTATATTTATGTATGTATCTATGTGCACATGTCTATGTGTATGTATAGATATATAATGCTGCACCATGAAGATAATAAAATTGATTGCATACTATAACATAAATAAAAACTCAGTGAATATCTCCAAGTGGAAATACTGCACTCAACATTGTCTGATTACAATGCAATGAAAATAGTAATTAATAATAACACCAGAAAACCAAAAGCCTCTACCAACCAAATATTAAAGTTTAAAAGCATTTAAAGCTCTTGGACAAAGAAAAATTATAAACCAAATGTGCTGAATATCTGAAAGCCACAATAATAAAAACACTACATTTCAGAACCTATGGCATATACTTAAAACAATTTTCAGAAGAAAATTCATAGCCACAAATACATGTCAGTTAATAAGACTTAGAAAGTTGAATTAACATCTCTTTCCTCTAGTGTATTTGAATTAATATCTTTTTCCTGTATGCTTTTAATGGATTTCTTTTTTTTCCTTTTTTCTTTACAAATGTTGATGTCGCACTAATTGGTGTTTAGATATTTATAACAATAACAACTTCTGGGTGCCTAGATTGATATACATTACTCGATCTTTTACCTATTAGCCCAAAGATGATTTCTTTATCACTGCAGTACAGTGAATTCGCTAGGACACTGGCATATTTCATTATTGCTTGTAGCTGGTTATTTTTTTCTGGCACAGAGTTTGCCCTTACAGAATGTAGATTTTAAATCTTCATTTCAGGAAAGTTTTCTTGAATTATACCTTTAAATACTTTTTTCTAGCCATTAATTTGGTTTTCTTTTTCAGAGATTCCTATCATGAATCATATCTTGGGCCCTCTATATCTATTATTCTGTTTCTTACTCTTTGTAGGTCTCTACTTCTATTCTATAGTATTTATTTTTCTCATTTCTATTTTTCATGATTTTGATTTCCCTTTTTTTCCCATTTTTTTCTACATTCTTAAAATGAGTTCGCCCTTTTTTCCTACTTTGTTTTGAGCTCTGCTGTCTCATTTGACTTCTAATGCTTTTTGTCTTTTTAAAATATATGATGAACATAGAAGTTGTGTTTGCTTTGGGGCTTGTGACATAAGTTGAATAACAATTCAAAATAATTTTTTAGTTATTAACTGAAGTCATATATTCTAGATTGGCATAACTTGAAGATAAATATGTACATTTCATCTTATGTATTATAAAATATTTATCTTAGCTTCATTATTTTAATAGACTCATTTGTTTTCTGTGATATTTCAAAGAATACTTATTGAAAAAGCATTCCCATAGCTTCTTGTTATACTTTTTTCTACTTATTTGACTTTTAGTATTAAAATAGAAAACAATTCTAGACAAGGATTTATTTTTATAAAAAGACATTGGCATTTACAATTTAAAATATTTATATAATTGCATTGCGATACTTTTATTGTTATAATAAATCTCAGAATAATACAACATTTTCAAATGTTATATGGTTTAGGAAGATCTATTTTGAAACTTGGAAATATAATTAATTGTTACTTGGGCAAGAGAACATTAGAAAACCTCACACTATAAACCCTCTATTTCTTTTTGACACGATTTGTTTATTTTTTAAGTTGACACATACAAATTCTTTATGTCTATCATGTACAACATTTTTTGAAATATATATATATATATTGTAGAATGGCTAAATCAGGCAAATTAACATATGGATTATCTTATATTTATCATTGTGTGTGTGTGATGAGAGCACCTAAAATCTCTTCTATTAGCAATTTTTTAGAATACAATACATACATTCATTGGTAGATTTTTAATAATATTTTTTGTATATTCCTTGCAGAGGTCACTTCTTTATTATTTTTTAAATGTATGGTAAAATTTTAGGCCACAATTTTAACCTACATTGTAATTATACATTTTTCTGGCAAGCATTCTTCATTTGTTAAAATGTTTTGCCATTCTTTAGAGTTGCAGGCTATCCAGTTTTCACACACTAAAGATTGCCTCATTGCTGCTGCCACATAGACAAACTGCTTCCTGCAATTATGGCTTGTTTCTGTGATTCATTTTGAGGCTATGCCTCAACTTCTCTTTAGAATTAAACGAGAACTTGAGGGCATTTATTGACATCTATGGTGGGAAAAAAAGGATCTGACTGCCACAAGTTGGGAATAAATCTTACTTACAGGAATTTTTTTTTCCCCCTCTGAGATCTAGTGCCACTGGATCCACTCTGTTTCTTATTCAATTTATTCCGTGAAGCTCCTGTCTGATCTCAATTGCTTTAGGAGGATTTACATAAAATTTTAAATCTGAGAGTTATTTTTATAGTATATATTTGCCAAAAATAGAGTATGCAGGTTTTGGTAGATTGGATTTTTTATCCCATTTATTCACCTGTCCCCACCTCCACCCTCTTGTCATAGGCATTATTGACCTGGGGTTTGCCTTTGTAACTTGGTTTTGACAATGATGTATGGGTAGAAGTGACACTCTTCCAGATCCAGGCCTAGATCTCTACAGTCTCCAAGTTCCCACTTTCATTTTTTAGCCTCTGACGTTACCATGTCCTGGTTAGCTTGCTGGTCCAGGGAGGATAAGAGACACATGAAGGATAACTACCTCAAGTAACAAAAAGACATGAATGGAGAAGCAGAGCTATCACAGTCACCACAGCTTGAAGCAGAGTTGCACAGATGAGCCCAGCCCACCTCCAGATATGGTAGCAATAATAAATGACTGTTGCTTTAAGCTGCTGAGTTTTATGTTTGTTATGCAGCTAATGAATGCATATATTGTTTAAAATTCCTTTTTGTTTTAAATTATTCTTAGAAGTGACAAGACAGAGATGGGAAAGATATATATGATGTACTCAGTCATACTGATATTTAAAGATCAGCATTTTAAAACAACTTCTTCATATTGATTTAGGTATATTTAGTTAGTTCATTTTAAAGACTGTGGCAGTTTATTGTATATTACAATTTATCCACTTTCCTCTTCGCTGAATTTTTCCATTGTTAGTATTTTTAAAGGCTTCAGTGACAGTTTAGTTTTTGAATCTTCCCAAATCCTCACATAAAATCAGAAAAAGCATTTAGTTAACACAACCAAATCCATAAGAAATTTTTATTAAAATACTAGGTGACAAGATATATTGAAAGACACATAAATACAGATGAGTGGGAGACAAACCAGCAGTAGCCACAAGACCTGTGCATGCCTCTGCGTAAGGGTGGGTGCCAAGAAAGGGGGACAGACAGCAAAGCACTGAGGGCACAGCTGGGTGTGAGAAGAGAAGAGCATTCAAACAGCCAACAAGTGTCCACTGGAAAGCACTGAGAGGCAAGAAAAAGCAGAACTGCAGCTACTACGGGAAACTATAGAAGAGGCAGCTCTGCGAAGTTAGAAAACTCATCTGAATCAAACTGCTTTTTAAAAGTCCAGGAACACGAATTCCACACAAAAATAAACAAGACAAAAATATTAAACCTGAATTCCATAGGTAAAAATAGAATAAGGAATGAAATACTCACGCAATGAAAGGACCCCAGAAAAGACATGCTTTAGATACATACATACACAGATAATATATATCTAAATACATAGACAAATAAATAAATACCAGAACTACACCTACTATTTTCAAATGAACTAAAAGATACCAAAAATGACTTAAGAAATAAATACATGAAAAATGTAACATGAAATTACATTTAGGAAAACTCAGAAATAAGGTGACAACTAAAAAGCTAATCAGATTTTATTTTTTTAAATACTCATGAATATTTTGCATCTGTAACTTCAAGCATATGTGCTGGAGTTTTACTGAGGGACATACCTAGAAGTGCAATTAATTAAAGTGTGCACACATCTTAAAGTTGCTAAATATTGCCCAATTGCTATCTAAAACTGTTGTGCTAGTTTACATTCACATTAATATCTTAGGAGAATTAATAGTCTACATATATTTACTCCACATTTTAATTGTCAGGCTGTTTCAATTTTGCCGATTTATTGGATGTGAAATAGTATAGAAATGTTATTTAAATTTTTAACCCTGTGATTATTGAGGTTTAGCATTTTTTATTTTGAAATTTTTTATTTTATTTTTAATCGACAAATAATAGTTGTATATATAAGTAGAGTACAATGAGATATTTTGATACAGGTATGCATTATTATATGGTCAAATCAGGCTAACCAGCATATCCATCACCTCAAATATTTATCATTTGATGTAGTAAGAACATTTTAAAGATTTAACATTTTTAATGTATTTTTAAATCATTTTTGGTGAATTATCTGCTCATATGTTTTATATTTCTTATATATTAGAAAACAGTATCTTGTGCATTTTCTTGTTTTTAAGTTTAGGATTCATCTTTTAATTGATAGTGCCCCTTTCTGAAACAAAACTCGTAATTTAATGTGGTACATTTCCACAAGTTTTCATATATGTTTTGTGGTATTCGTTGTACTTTTTTTCTCTGCCCATTAAGAAAAATAAAGGTCCTATACATTTTTTAACATGTGGTAAAGCTTTGGTTTTTAAATTTGAATATTTAATCCACAAGGAAGAGATTTTATTTATTTTTGTCATGTCAGCATCCACATTGAACCCAGTTTTTCACAGGATTTCAGATGAGCACATGAATCTCTATGGCAGCACCCAGAATGGAGATACTGAAGTGAAGCGTGTGCTTATTTTTGAATTTGCTAGCTAGTGCCAAATTATCCTCCTAAGGAATTTTTCAAATTGACAGTATCACCAACAAAGTATGAGATCTACTTCCTTATGAGTGTTATGAATCATTAATTTTTGCCAGAATAATGAGTGTTAATTGTTGCGCCAATTGTCACTTTACAAAATCTTTTTTTTTTTTTGGAATTTGTTTCCTTGTGATATATTACACAATTACTCATTCAGAGTAGATGGTCCACTTTCTCAGTTTTCATGAATATGCGAATCCCTGCTTATTTCTTTCAGAGTAATATCTAAATATCCCCAAAGAATGTGTTAAATACTAACTCCTTCTCCCATGGTTACCTTGTACGTAAGACACTGTTTTAAAGGTGATTGATGAAAAGAAATTTACAATTATTTATTTGATTTTCCTTATCCTCATGCTTAAATATTTATATTAATGCTGTCTTACATCTGTATGAGCACTCAACAATTTTAAAGAGTTCTAACATGTATTTCAACAAGCATTTAAAACTCAGATTAGAGTTTCCCATAACTACATAATAAAGTAATACAGTGTTCTTTTTCGTGCTTATGAGTCTCTTTCAGTTTCTTAGTTACCTATTATGTTATGTTTCATCAAAAACGCTTGCATATTTATATCAACATTCCATTTACCCCTTTGATTATTCATGCCTGAGTGGAGTGTCAGCTGCAGAAATAGGAGATTTAATGAGTTTCATGGGGATACCTCATTCCAAGAACAAAAACTGGAAAAGAAATAAAACACAAATGCCTGCATACTAATATGGTCCCTTGTTAGAACTGATCTCGGGAGCACAGAGGATAGATAGTCCCTACCCAATATACATCTCCTTTAAGTGGGCCTTTACTTCCAATTTTGTGTTCTTTGTATAAGTCAATCTCTCACTGACACCACACTAATGCTTAATATATAAGCCACAAATGCCCAAAGGAACAGGTTACCATTACTCTGCCCTGAATACTGTATTACTCTGCACCTGCTCAGCTTTTCTTTTAGGCTATTGCTTTGTTCTTCTGATCTTTTATTTCTCAACATCTTTGTTGTTTATAATAGAAACAGGACACCATAAAAATGAACATTTAACTTATTAGCATTCTACACATCCTTCATTTTTGTTTAAAAGAGAACTACAATTTTTCTTGGTGAAGATAATGCATTATAAAGCACTTTTAAAAACGTATTTAACATATACTATGTAGTCCTAGTCTATTATAATGGCAATAAAAGTTAATTTAAAAGAATGAAATTTAAGGTTGATTGAAGCACATGAAAAATGGAGAACTAAGCCAATTATTCATGCTTTTAAGATACAAACTACAATATATGTATAAATAAAAGATTTTGATTCTGTATAATTTAGATACATTATATTGTGTATGGTTTCTCTGTGTGTTTGTGTGTGTGTGTGTGTAAGCATGCACATGCAGCAAAATAACATGCAATTATAATCTTTGCATTCTAATGATTATGATAAGTTTGGTTTTAAATTTTGCAGAAAAAGTAAACAAAGACTTCCAAAAGGCCCTGAATTTCTTAAGCCAGGTGAGGTTTTTGAAGGGATATTTTCCAGTGGTATTTGGGAGAATTTTATTAATTTGTCTGAAACATAGGAGGAAATGTTGTTTGATTCAGTTTTAAACCTCACTTTGAACTATAGTCAGCACGTTCTGATGGGACATACTCTCGATTTCCCAATTTTCTCAGATTTCAAAGAGAATAAGTTAAAAGGTGCTTATCCCTCCATATGTAACAGTCTGAAGTGTTGTCTAGTGACAATGAGAAGATAGGCAGGAGGGACAAACAGAAATGAACATCAAAGTAACTACTAGTTTATGTAAGGCATTTTACAGATTATTTATGTTATTATTGTGGTTGAAGTTATCTGTTGTCATTCCCTCTTTTACTCCACAGAATAAAAAAATTATTCTCTCTTTGCAAAAAAATCATGCAAGAGAAGTAGCAACTTGCCAAATGTGTATGGTTAGTAAGAGTCAGAGTCAAGATTTAAACTTCATAAGTTTTTTGATTACAAAGTCAATATCCTTTCCCATAAACTATGCAACAAAATAAACATGGAATTTTGATTAAGGGTGATAAAATATGCAAATGTAGCCAATAAAACTATCAGTTGGCTCTTAGTGCTATTCTGTTGTTGAGAAGGCATAAATATATTACCAACATCATTTATCTAAAGAATACAAGTGCTTAAAGAATTTTTAAATATTGGGCACTCTAATAGACCCTATAATGTATATAATTTACAATTTTTTTTATGGTTTCATTTAGATATCATTTATTGAGTTATTTTTTGCCAGTCATGAATCTAGTATCACATTCCATCTGTTCAACAAGCAGGTAAGGAAAGTATGAAGTAATTTTTTATAGAATAAAATACTAAGAGGTTCATAGACCAATCAGTATCACAGAGCCCTTCAGGGACTTGCCCGAATTCAACCAAAGATCTCCAAACTTCTAATCCCCTATACTCATACTCTTTCCACACCTCCTCAAGCAGACTGTCCAATGCATCGAATATAGAGAACACTCAGGAGCCCAACAATGATTCCAACTTAGATACATAGAATAATTACTCTGATCATTCAGGCTTTCAAAATTCCTTTTTTAAACAGAGTAACCCAAGTATTTAGATTTCAAAACATCCAAATAATTATCTCAATCCTTTCTTTCACTTCACCCAAAGAAACTGAATTTTAAAAACTCACCATCAAAATGTTATCAACTAGATAAAGAAATAATAAGAAACCCTTCTTTAAAATTCCTAGAATATGCTGATAGTAAATTCTATGATGTGTCCATTATCATTAAGGAAGGCCATCTACTTTATCAGTTAAGCACCATGGCTCTGTAGTTCAGACTTACAGAATCCAAACCCTAGTTCTAGGACTTCTTAGGCAAAGATGTAACATTTCTGAATCTTGCTTTCTCCATGTGTGTAGTAGGGATCAGATATTTGGTTGTAAGTTTCACAAAATTCTACTCAAACCAGGTATAACCAAAATGTGTTGGCTCATGTAAGTACAGAGTTCAGAAATTTCAAGAACGCTTTCATCGTTGGCCTTGGCTTCATTTTTTTTTAAGGTTTTGTTGCAATGCTGGTTCACCAAGGGGAAGCCAAACAGCTGCAATAGTTGTGAGCCTCATATCTCACACTATTCCTTTTAGAGTAAAAGAGACATACTGTTCCCTCAACCCTCAAATAACAGGACACCATAAAAATAAACATTTAACTTATTAGCATTCTACACATCCTTCATTTTTGTTTAAAAGAGAACTACAATTTTTCTTGGTGAAGATAATGCATTATAAAGCACTTTTAAAAACGTATTTAACATATACTATGTAGTCCTAGTCTATTATAATGGCAATAAAAGTTAATTTAAAAGAATGAAATTTAAGGTTGATTGAAGCACATGAAAAATGGAGAACTAAGCCAATTATTCATGCTTTTAAGATACAAACTACAATATATGTATAAATAAAAGATTTTGATTCTGTATAATTTAGATACATTATATTGTGTATGGTTTCTCTGTGTGTTTGTGTGTGTGTGTGTGTAAGTATGCACATGCAGCAAAATAACATGCAATTATAATCTTTGCATTCTAATGATTATGATAAGTTTGGTTTTAAATTTTGCAGAAAAAGTAAACAAAGACTTCCAAAAGGCCCTGAATTTCTTAAGCCAGGTGAGGTTTTTGAAGGGATATTTTCCAGTGGTATTTGGGAGAATTTTATTAATTTGTCTGAAACATAGGAGGAAATGTTGTTTGATTCAGTTTTAAACCTCACTTTGAACTATAGTCAGCACGTTCTGATGGGACATACTCTCGATTTCCCAATTTTCTCAGATTTCAAAGAGAATAAGTTAAAAGGTGCTTATCCCTCCATATGTAACAGTCTGAAGTGTTGTCTAGTGACAATGAGAAGATAGGCAGGAGGGACAAACAGAAATGAACATCAAAGTAACTACTAGTTTATGTAAGGCATTTTACAGATTATTTATGTTATTATTGTGGTTGAAGTTATCTGTTGTCATTCCCTCTTTTACTCCACAGAATAAAAAAATTATTCTCTCTTTGCAAAAAAATCATGCAAGAGAAGTAGCAACTTGCCAAATGTGTATGGTTAGTAAGAGTCAGAGTCAAGATTTAAACTTCATAAGTTTTTTGATTACAAAGTCAATATCCTTTCCCATAAACTATGCAACAAAATAAACATGGAATTTTGATTAAGGGTGATAAAATATGCAAATGTAGCCAATAAAACTATCAGTTGGCTCTTAGTGCTATTCTGTTGTTGAGAAGGCATAAATATATTACCAACATCATTTATCTAAAGAATACAAGTGCTTAAAGAATTTTTAAATATTGGGCACTCTAATAGACCCTATAATGTATATAATTTACAATTTTTTTTATGGTTTCATTTAGATATCATTTATTGAGTTATTTTTTGCCAGTCATGAATCTAGTATCACATTCCATCTGTTCAACAAGCAGGTAAGGAAAGTATGAAGTAATTTTTTATAGAATAAAATACTAAGAGGTTCATAGACCAATCAGTATCACAGAGCCCTTCAGGGACTTGCCCGAATTCAACCAAAGATCTCCAAACTTCTAATCCCCTATACTCATACTCTTTCCACACCTCCTCAAGCAGACTGTCCAATGCATCGAATATAGAGAACACTCAGGAGCCCAACAATGATTCCAACTTAGATACATAGAATAATTACTCTGATCATTCAGGCTTTCAAAATTCCTTTTTTAAACAGAGTAACCCAAGTATTTAGATTTCAAAACATCCAAATAATTATCTCAATCCTTTCTTTCACTTCACCCAAAGAAACTGAATTTTAAAAACTCACCATCAAAATGTTATCAACTAGATAAAGAAATAATAAGAAACCCTTCTTTAAAATTCCTAGAATATGCTGATAGTAAATTCTATGATGTGTCCATTATCATTAAGGAAGGCCATCTACTTTATCAGTTAAGCACCATGGCTCTGTAGTTCAGACTTACAGAATCCAAACCCTAGTTCTAGGACTTCTTTTCTTAGGCAATGATGTAACATTTCTGAATCTTGCTTTCTCCATGTGTGTAGTAGGGATCAGATATTTGGTTGTAAGTTTCACAAAATTCTACTCAAACCAGGTATAACCAAAATGTGTTGGCTCATGTAAGTACAGAGTTCAGAAATTTCAAGAACGCTTTCATCGTTGGCCTTGGCTTCATTTTTTTTTAAGGTTTTGTTGCAATGCTGGTTCACCAAGGGGAAGCCAAACAGCTGCAATAGTTGTGAGCCTCATATCTCACACTATTCCTTTTAGAGTAAAAGAGACATACTGTTCCCTCAACCCTCAAATACAAAGCCCCAGGTTTCATCCAGATTTACCTACCTATAGGCACATGCCTACCTTTAAAAACATGTCTATAGCTTACCCTGTAATCCACGTGCTTTGGGAGGCTAAGGCAAGAGGATTGCTTGAGGCCAAGAGTTAGAGATAAGCCCAGGCATCATAGTCAGACCCTGTCTCTACCAAAAAAAAAAATTAAATTAAATTAAAAAATAAAATTAGTTGATGTGGTGGTGCATCCCTGTAGTCCTAGCTACTCAGGAGGCTGAGGTGAAAGGATCACTTGAGCCCAGGAGCTCAAGGTTGCAGTAAGCTATGACCACATCACTGCACTCTAGCACGGGCAACAGAAATGTCTCAATTTGAAAAAGAAAAAAAAAAGGTTCTATGGCAGAAAGAAAATAAGAATGGGGGGAAGGAGTATTCTTATCTTGGTTTAGACCAAAGTGGTCTGGAGTAGGTTCAGTCTTAAACCACATAGTGACTTCTCAGTGGAGGAAGAGACAGAAATCATGGCTGGGGATGCCAAAATCAATGTCCTCTGCAGGCTGCCTTGTAAGAGTGGCTGTAGAATTGAAAGAAGTAAATGTGTAATGCACCCAGCAGAGATTCTGACACAATAAAAGATGCATAAAAGTTAGATAATATTTTTCTTCTACTATTTTTGCTTTATTTTCATTTTATTTGATGATTTTATTAGTAGAAAATCTAAAATATAGAAGGCAAGATTATATGCTGTAACTTAGAAAAAAATTCTAGGATATTTGTTCTACATAACTGAATTAGAGCATTGTCATTTTGTGTCCTGAGTTTGCCTTGTACAGACAGCCAAATATATATCTTGGTTCAAACAATTCTTTGCTATTATCCTCCTTCGCTTTTCCCATGCAAAAGTTTATAAACTAACTATTCAGCAACAGTTGATCTGGCAATGTAAACTACAGTCAAGCAATTTCACAAGCTACTTCATCAAATGAACTGAATAAACACTTCTACTTCGCAAGCTGCATGTATTCCTGATACACTTTCCATGCAACAATTTTTGGCTCTATACTTAAAGGGATTAAAAGAAAGTGGGTGTTTATGTTAAAAAAACACATTTCAGAAAATTGAAGGGATGAAATCTTCCTTTTTTGTAGTTACTCGGCTATCTATTAAGGTGCTGAGCCACTGTGCAGTTTTATTTTCTACTCTTCTGACACTCATGCACCGGCAAGACGAAATGTTCACATATTCTAATGAACGCATCATGTCTCTTTTTTCCTTGTCTTGTCATTTCCATTTCCCCTTATCTCTTTTTTTAAGAGGTTCTGTATTACTTCAACCAACTCAGCTTTCCATAATGATAATATTAGATAATATTTATTGAGTGTCTGTTATTTGTCAGAAACTTTTAAGCCTTTTATGTGTATTAACTCTTTTAATCCTGAAAATGATGACATTACTTATAAGAAGGATTTTCACACTCCCACATGTAGCAGCACACCTTATTGGAACCCCTGAGTATGCCTATATTTTATAGCAATAAACATTTAAAGAAGTTATTTTTATAGTTGGAATAAATCACTACAAGAATCAATATTTATATTATCCCCTCACACACACACACACACACACACACACACACACACACACACACACCCCTACTATGCTCTGTGTCTAGAGCTCTTCAACTAGCATGAATTTCCACACACAGGAGCCTTATTTTTCCTGAATTTATAGCTTCAGATTGATTTACATACAAAGACTGCCTACCTGTCTCTGAATCACAATTTCAAGTTCCTGAAAAATAGAATCTAATGTACCAGCTGAAGTTAAATGTCTATGAATGATTCATCCAGCTATACCTAAGAGAAAGAATCTCATAGTTCAAAAAAGGATAAAATATATCATAGATGTATCACTTTTGCTATTAGTAATAAGAGCCCTTATAAAAGCAAGCAATACTGTATCAGAGCTGAGTGGGACTGGAGGGAAATGGAACATACAGAGATCGGCAGAGGTTGGACAAGGGAAGAAAAGACACTTTACAAACACAGTTCCCTATCTTTATGTCTAAGGACCTGAGCAAGTGCTTTAATAATGAACCTGGGAAATCAGTGAATTATTTATAGTTGGTTAGTTAATTATACTTAACTGCATAGCAAACTTTTTTTTCTGTAGTGCCAGTTGAATCGTTCTCATTCAATTTCTCATAATTTTAATCAAAGAACCCTTTCTAATGTTATTTTAGACTCCTATGAGAATAGGGAGTTTCATGGAAATTGTGATTAAGATTCTTATACTTTGAGAGGGCAGAACACACAAGTAGCAACCCTTATAGACTACTGCAGTAACAAGACATTGCCCTATGAAAGTAGTCTTCCATTATATTTATTCCTTTTATTAATGTCCTTTATATAAGCAAACAAGTGAGAAGAGAATGAAAACAAATAACAGCACTACTACCAACGAAAAAACTAAGAACTCTTACACAGAAGTGCAATAATCAGTTCCCAGGACACGGTATCTATAAAAATTTCTTCACATCTTTTCATAGAAAGTAACACATTATAAGTGAATTTTCTCATCAAAAGACATTCATGAGCTTTTTCTCCTAACATGTTTGATTCCTCTCTTCATTGTACTGAAGAGCACCATAGTTTCTGTTGTTAACTTGAGGAAACACAAATTTTCTTTCAATAGGCTAACTAGTTAATATCTGTAATGTCCAATGCATATATTAACATGTAGAAAAAGGAAAGAAAAGGACTTAATATTACCAACTCAAATTCAATCGCAAATCAAGAATCTGAATCATACTTTATATCCAAGTTCTTTTTAAGAGGCAAGTTGCAAAAAGATAGTACTTAGTATTGTCCTTGTTTTAATTTTAACAATTCTAGATTCTCTGCAATGATATCTCCTTACATCATTACACTTTTAATTTGCATTTCCCTGATGACTAATGATGCTGAGTATGTTTTCATGTTTTAATTTTTGGACACCTGAACCTCCTCTTTTTTTGTAATGTTTTTGTCTTTTTCCCATTTATAAAATTGAGATCTATCTTTTTCCTATTGGTTGATTTTCTTAATCTTAATCGTGTTGACTGATTATTTATTGAATAGGATATATATTCTGTAAGTGAGTTATCTGACATATGTATGTGAGGCAATTACCTTATTTTAGTCAATGGCTCATCTTTTCACTCTCATAATAATGTCCTTGGTGGAACATATGTCTTAATATCAAAAAACCGTTTATCAATGTTTTCTCTTATGGTTTGTTTTTTGTGAACTGTTTCAAAAATGTTTGTACTCATCAGGCACATGAAAACTTTTTCCTGTTTTCATTGTGGGAGCTTTATTATCTTGTCATTTACATTTATATCTTTGATACATCTCAAATTATTTTTTATGTGTAAAGGTTAATGTTACTTCTGAATATCTGGTTGACCTAGTACCATTGATTGAAAAGACAATCATTGTCACAACAAATTTCAGTGATGTTCTGTTGCAAAACAGATGAACATAAATGTGTGGACCCATCTCTGGACTGTCTATTGTATTTCATTAATCTATACATCTATTCTTGCACCAGTACCACACATTCACAATTATTGTAGCTTTATGATGTGTCTTGATATTTGGTAGTATTAGTAATCCAGATTTACTCTTCTTTAAAATGTATTTGACTCACATAAATCCTGTGCATTTCCTTATAAATTTTAGAATTTTAATTTTAATTTTAAAAGTACTAGGGTTTTGATTTGGATTGTGTTTTATCCACAGATCAATTTGGGTTAGGTTTTAAATCTTTAAATGGTGTTTTAATTTTCTATGGCTACAGAACAAATTACCACACATTTAGGAAACCAAAACAACACACTCACTTATTATCTCACAGTTTCCATAGTCAGAAATCCGGGCACAATTTATCTGGATTCTCTGTCCAGGGCTCACAAACTTTCAATCAAATTGTTGTCAGGGTCTGGGGTCTCAGTTGAAGCTCGTGGTCCTGTTGTCAGTATTTGCTTCTGGAACATGTAGAACTCATAGCAACTTGCTTCTCCAAGATCAGAAGAGTCTGACTTTCTTCTCTGTCATCAAGACCCTCTTTAAAAGATTCACCTGATGAGTCAGGTTCGCCTCAAACAATCACCCTTTTGCTTAACTCAGCTTCAACTAATTTAATATTAGTTAATTATATCTGCAAATTCCCTTCACCTTTGTCACTCAACAATCCATAATTATGTCTGTGATATCCCATCACCTTTTCCATATTCTATCAGTAAGAAGCAGGTTGAAGGACCTGCCCACAATCAAGAGTAGATTATGCAAGGTTGTAAATCATTAGGGCTCTTGCTTCTGGAACATGTAGAACTCATGGCAACTTGCTTCTCCAAGATCAGAAGAGTCTCTGACTTTCTTCTCTGTCATCAAGACCCTCTTTAAAAGATTCACCTGATGAGTCAGGTTCGCCTCAATCACCCTTTTGCTTAACTCAGCTTCAACTAATTTGATATTAGTTAATTATATCTGCAAATTCCCTTCACCTTTGTCACTCAACAATCCATAATTATGTCTGTGATATCCCATCACCTTTTCCATATTCTA
>NW_012104865.1:1219387-1229076 GCF_000951045.1 Mandrillus leucophaeus | reverse complement strand
TCTTAATATTGAAGATTTAAAATTATACATTCAATTTCTTCAATAGATATAGGACTGCTTAGACACTTTGTTTTTTATTATGTCAGTTTAGGTAAATTGTATTTCTTAAGAAATTTTTCCTGTTATTTATCGTTTTCCCTCAGTATTAGTTCTAGTCTCTAATCTCCTTCCCAGTAGTCTGATCTAATCTGATTAATAATTACCTGGAAAGAGATTAGTAACCTAGAGAGGAAGTAATCAACTTTCTCCAGACTCTCAGTATTCCTACACACTTCCCAACTACCAATGAGAAAGTAAGTTAATTATTAACATAAATTATTTTGAAGGTGTTGGATAAATTAACTATAAATGGTTGATATATTTGACAATTTTTCATTTCTTTCACATAAGCAATCAACCATAACCAACAGTCACATAATTAAAGAGTTTTTGTTTGTACTTTGTGTTTTTAACTAACTTCTAAAAGATTTTGTTTCTGTAAGTTTTGCTAGTAAAATCTCAGTAAACTGAAGTTAGAGAGTTAGTAGAATGTTTGAAAGAATTAAAGATGCTTTTTCTCATGTTACTCCCTCCACTGAAATACCGTGACCAATTGGTCATCTCAATGTTGTTTCAATAAGTCATCATTGTGGCATGACTTGGATATACTTCAGAATAAAAATAAAATGAGTTTTTCCTTATAATTTCAAATATCCTAATACAACGTAAAACATTAAAATCCAAGTAGCCATCTGGATTTTGGTAGCTTGTACTCAAAATTTTCTTTCTTTTGATTATTTAATCCTTTATACAAATATATTTAAAGAAATTCTGAAAACACTTTAATATATGAGTGCTAAGATGTTAACAAATATATCTGAATTTTAGGAGAATATGCAATTTGTTACAGCATAGTTAAATAATGATAAGATTAGACTAAATAAGTTCCAAGATTCATTCAGTTATGAATTTCTATGAGTATATAATTTACAGCTTTAGGGTAGTATTTATGAAAATAAAAAACTATACCAATTGTAGAATGGGAAAATTTGAAAATGTAAAATTATATGTGATATTCAAACAACATATGAAATTATAAATTATTACTGACATAATCAAAAACGTTAATGAGGAGGACTAGGATTATTTTAAAAACTGTTTTTCAGTGGAACCAACAACATGATATAAAATTTTAATCATATGATCAGTGTGGAGGAGTAAGTGTATAGCTATCTATTAATTTGTTAGGACTAAGGACATATATAGAGTCATAGATGTATGTTAGGTACTTTGAACAAAGCAATGCTTAAAAAATAATGATGACCATTTTAACAGTAATCGTAAAACTACCAGTTCTTCAACAGTACATTCGATGATGTGTTAACCATGAAAATGCACCATTCTGGCTTCCTGTTGTTCTCAGCCAATTTCCAAGCATGGCAAGCTCATTTCAGCAAGATGATGGTTTTGGCTCTAGGACTCACCATTAACCTAATAAAAATTTTGTTAGAACTGTGCTGCAGTTTGAGGCTCTTTCAACACAATCCTTCGTTTCCTCTCTTTTGTAGGTGTCAGACCTGAATTTTGTGGACTGAAGACTCTCCTCACCTTCTTCCACTCCTTTGTCCAATAAATCTCTTTCAGGACTAATATCATATTGATTATCTACTTCTTAGGAGATGCTACAATGGGCCAGGCACTTTCAATAACCAGTCAATATAAGCCACACAAGAGCTGTATAGCACAAGTTAGGAGATTAGGGCATGATGAGGTTAAGCGAGTAATTGAAGGTCATTTCATCAGGAAGTGCCAAACTGATATTCAACCAAGGTTGGTCTGATACTAAGTCTGTGTTCTTGAGTATCACACTGTACTATTTTCTAGTAAGTTTAGTATATTTTTCTAATTTTGTGCCAAAATATGTTGAAGTAACCATTTTCATTACTAATAATTATGATTTTTTTAAAACCGTATTATTCATCTCAACTCTCCTCACATGTTACTTTCTTAATTGGTTGCATGGTAGAATAGGTCAACAACATACAAGTTAAAGGAAACAGTTTGCAATTATATAGGTTCTACACTGAACCCACAAACTATTCCATTACAAAACCATTGTTCTCAAGGTCTTCTGCAGATCCTGTTAAATATTTACATAAGCTCTATCACCCTAGGTGTTTTAAAAATCAAGTAAAAATATTCTTGGTTTGCATGATTTTTTCCTTCTTTTGTTTCAGTGTTAGAAGGATCAAAGTTCACTGGGTCAGAAGAGAAGACAATTAAGTCTGTGGTTTAATATTTTGATATTTGACATCCTAATGTTTGTGTAACACATTTTTTAAAATTACTAAAAATCTTGGTTAGCTCTTTCTGAATGACCCATCCACTCAAGAGAAACCTGCTGGCATCTTTAATTGAAAAATTATTAAGAATAAGAATTTCACTTGATAAGACATGATCAAATTAGTAAAACTTCTTTAACATACTAGGTCCTTCATCTGCCTCTTTATTATATTCATTTACCTTAACATTTTCAGTTATTTGTCATTGCTGCAGTTGTTCTAGTACCAGGTTTTAACTAACCAACAGGTTATTTCCTGTGGGCTTACTCAGATTTCATTCCTATCCTTTCTTTTTTCTCATTTTTTATCTTTTATATGCAAATACAGAGACAGATAATATCAAATGAAACTACAATCTCTGGAAAGTAATTGTGTGGTGTGTGTGAGCAAGTGAGACAGAGACAGAAAGATTAAATATTTGGAAATTTGGGCTTTTAATACTTCATTATGTACTAGATATCTTCTACATATTAGCCAACATTTACAATTGTACTAAAATTTTTACTTACTTGAAACTGCCTTACAAATACTATATTCTCTAATCAACCAAAGAAATATTTTTTTAAGTATAAAAAATTGGTTTTTAACTTTATATCATCTGTAAAGTGATGGACAAAACAGGCAAATAAAAGTAGTCTGCCTGATTTTGTTAGTTGGTCTATCGATGTTTTGCTTTTTAGCTTTGTTTTGGGTGCTGTTGGAGGTTGCGGGAAGTTACTGGAGGGGTTAGTGAGGGAGTAAATGGAAAGAATGCATGCTCAGACAAGGACAGTCTTCCACAAGTATAGGTTGAATGTACTCAGCTATGTGTGACATCTTGATAAGCATCGCCAAAGTTTCACATACCAGATATAAAATATTTGCACTGCAGCTCAGCAGAAGGTTGCACCTCGTGAGCATTTGGATGCATTCCCCCTCTCTTTGCCTTGCTAGGTTTTTCTAGTAAGTTTAGTATATTTTTCTAATTTTGTGCCAAAATATGTTGAAGTAACCATTTTCATTACTAATAATTATGATTTTTTTAAAACCATATTATTCATCTCAACTCTCCTCACATGTTACTTTCTTAATTGGTTGCATGGTAGAATAGGTCAACAACATACAAGTTAAAGGAAACAGTTTGCAATTATATAGTTTCTACACTGAACCCACAAACTATTCCATTACAAAACCATTGTTCTCAAGGTCTTCTGCAGATCCTGTTAAATATTTACATAAGCTCTATCACCCTAGGTGTTTTAAAAATCAAGTAAAAATATTCTTGGTTTGCATGATTTTTTCCTTCTTTTGTTTCAGTGTTAGAAGGATCAAAGTTCACTGGGTCAGAAGAGAAGACAATTAAGTCTGTGGTTTAATATTTTGATATTTGACATCCTAATGTTTGTGTAACACATTTTTTAAAATTACTAAAAATCTTGGTTAGCTCTTTCTGAATGACCCATCCACTCAAGAGAAACCTGCTGGCATCTTTAATTGAAAAATTATTAAGAATAAGAATTTCACTTGATAAGACATGATCAAATTAGTAAAACTTCTTTAACATACTAGGTCCTTCATCTGCCTCTTTATTATATTCATTTACCTTAACATTTTCAGTTATTTGTCATTGCTGCAGTTGTTCTAGTACCAGGTTTTAACTAACCAACAGTTTATTTCCTGTGGGCTTACTCAGATTTCATTCCTATCTTTTCTTTTTTCTCATTTTTTATCTTTTATATGCAAATACAGAGACAGATAATATCAAATGAAACTACAATCTCTGGAAAGTAATTGTGTGGTGTGTGTGAGCAAGTGAGACAGAGACAGAAAGATTAAATATTTGGAAATTTGGGCTTTTAATACTTCATTATGTACTAGATATCTTCTACATATTAACCAACATTTACAATTGTACTAAAATTTTTACTTACTTGAAACTGCCTTACAAATACTGTATTCTCTAATCAACCAAAGAAATATTTTTTTAAGTATAAAAAATTGGTTTTTAACTTTATATCATTCTGTAAAGTGATGGACAAAACAGGCAAATAAAAGTAGTCTGCCTGATTTTGTTAGTTGGTCTATCGATGTTTTGCTTTTTAGCTTTGTTTTGGGTGCTGTTGGAGGTTGCGGGAAGTTACTGGAGGGGTTAGTGAGGGAGTAAATGGAAAGAATGCATGCTCAGACAAGGACAGTCTTCCACAAGTATAGGTTGAATGTACTCAGCTATGTGTTACATCTTGATAAGCATCGCCAAAGTTTCACATACCAGATATAAAATATTTGCGCTGCAGCTCAGCAGAAGGTTGCACCTCGTGAGCATTTTGATGCTTTCCCCCTCTCTTTGCCTTGCTAGGTTCCTGTTGATCCTCAAGTTAGCATGATAGGTGGTTTTTCTTCTTACCCACAAATATCCCTTGAATGGCCTCTTTCTGGATATCAGTCACTGTTTACCCATAATTTAAAACTTGTAAACCATTAGTTTTCTTATATCAATGAAAGTGTGAGTTTGTGTCCAAAACCCAAGGAAGTAGAACTGTAAGAATTTAATATGAAAGTACAAATACATGACCAGTTTTTCCTGTAAGTATCTGTTTGGTGGTCTGATAAAAGAAACTTTGCTTAAATATACTATAATATTGAGATTTTTGTCACCTAGGTATTCATTTCTTTTGGTCCTCAGTATTAAAAATCCATGTATTTCTCACTAGTTAGAATCATACCTGAAACTGTTGTCTGCTGCCCTGTAGGAAAGAATCAGTTGAAAATCAGTCCCAGTAATAACAAGAAAAAAGAACTGCCTTGCGGAGACAAGTTATCAGGACAGTGGAAGATGGGGACCAATATTAAATGTTAGTATTGCAGTAAGATCTCTTCTTGTAAATTCTTCACAGATTTGCTTATAGTAGATTCTGTGCAAATGCATTTATTTTGTAAGTAGTGTCAAAGGAAAAACATCAACCTTGATCAAAGTTGAAGAAGGTGTTTTAAATCTTTTGTTACAAGTTATTCAAATGCAAAAAAGAGTTGCATCTCCTTTCTGCTGTATTTAAATGGATTTTCAGTTAAACAAATACCTCTTATATGTGTGTAGATTTTATTTTTTTTCCTCCAAATACAAGATATGTATACAGACTGAGGATAAACTATGAGAAACAAAAGAAACAGAAGAAATAGAAAAGATATCTAGCTTATCTTCTGGCAAAGATAAGCTTGTTTTTAAAAAAAATTTTTTTTATTATACTTTAAGTTCTGGGATACACGTGCAGAATGTGCAGGTTTATTACATAGGCATACACGTGTCATGGTGGCTTACTGAAGCTTTGCGTTTTCTATTAAGCCATTGTTACAGTAGCTTCAGAATCTCTGTGAATTTAACATTAGTATCATAAAACTTGAGATCTGATAAAGACAATCTAATCTAAACCCCTCATTGCCCAGGTGGTGAAAATAGTTCCCTTAAATCTCATTTTAAAGGTGATTCCACATCAAAATAGTGTAATCTCATTAGTTTGTTATAAAATCACCAATAGCAAGTAGATTCACTTTTATTTATACCTTTTTTAGTACTAGAACTGTTAGCTGTAAGGCAATAGGGAACAATGTTCCCTATTAGTTGGCATATTGGGATAATTTTTGAATTACTACTTTAGATAGAGCATATTATGTTAGCAGTAACATGACATTTTGTTTAAAAAATCAGTATTCTCCACAGCAAGGGAAACAACCAACAGAGAAAAAAGGTAATGCATTAAATGGGAAAAAATACTTGCAAGCCACATGTTTGATAAGGGGTTAATAGCCAAAATTTATGAAGAACTCTTACAACTCAATAGCAGAAAAGCAACCCAAGTTTTTTGTTTGTGTTTTTGAGATGGAGTCTTGCTTTGTTCCCCAGGCTGGAGTGCAGTGGTGCTGTCTCAACTCACTGCAACCTCCATCTCCCGGGTTCAACTAATTCTCCTGCCTTAGCCTCCCAAGTAGCTGGAATTACAGGCGGGTGCCATGTCCAGCTAATTTTTTGTATTTTTTAGTAGAGACGGGGTTTCACCGTGTTAGCCAGGATAGTCTACATCTCCTGACCTCGTGATCTGCCCACCTTGGACTCCCAAAGTGCTGGCATTACAGGCGTGAACCACCACACCCGGCCAGCAACCCAATTTTTAAATGGGCAAAGGACTTGCACTGACACTTCTCCAAAAAAGTTACAAAAATAACCAACAGATATATGAAAAGGTGCTCAACATCACTAATCAGGAAAATGCAAATTAAAACCATTAGGAGATACCACTTCACACCTGTAACAATGGTCATTAAAAACAAGGGATAATAAAGTTTGGCAAGCATGTGGAGAAAAGGGAACTCTGGGAAGGTAGATTAGTTCAGTCATAATGAAAAACAGTATGAAGGTTCCTAAAGCGATTAAAAATAAAACCGTTGGCAGGGCTTGCTGGCTCATGTCTGCAATCTCAACACTTTGAGACGCCAAGACTAGAGGATAGCTTGGGCTCAGGAGTTCAAGAACAGCCTGGGCAACACAGCAAGGCCTTGTCTCTACTAAAACTGAAAAAAAGAAATTATGTAGGCATAGTGGCATATGCCTGTAGTCCCAGCTACTCAGGAAGCTGAGGTGGGAGAATTGCGTGAGCCTGGGAGGTCGAGGCTGTAGTAAGCCGTGATCATGTTACTACACTCTAGCCTGTGTGGCAGAGATCCTGTCTCAAAAAACAAACAAACACAAAAACCCTGTCATAAGACCCAGCGATCTCTCTTCTTTATATATACTCAAAAGAGATGAAATTACCACTTTATATGTGTATTTACAGTTCATTGCAGCATTATTCATAATAGCCAACAATCTAAATGTTCATGGGTGGAGGAACAGATAAAGAAAATGTGATATATATATATATATAATATATCTATAATGAAATATTATTCATCCTAAAGAGATCCCGCCATTTGCTACAAACATGGATGGACCTGGAGCACATTATGTAAGTGAAATAAACCAGACACAGAAAGAAAAATATTGTATGATTAAACTTATATGTGAGATAGATACAGATAGATAGATAGATATTTTAAAATGTCAAATACACAGAGATAGAGAATGAAATAGTGGTTACTAGGAGCAGGTATGTGGGAAAAGGAAATAAGGAAATGCAGGTCAAAGAACACAAAGAAGCAGATATGTAGGTTGAACAAGTTTACAGATCAAATGTACATGAGGATAAAGTTAATAAAATTGTATAGTATTAATAGTTTTTGTTAAATAAGTCAATTTTAGCTGCCCTTGTACTTATGTGAGATGAGAGATATTAATATATATAGTATACACTAGTAACTATTTTACTACCTATATATATTGTATAACATCATGTTGTCAATTCTAAATATACACAATAAAATTTATTTTAAAAAATAAATAGGTATTTTGCTTATTTTCACATTATATTCAGGTACAAAAATAACACTATCAGTATTAAAGGCATACCAATTAATATGAAAATATAATAATTCTCTCTTAGATAAGCGGAGTTATCATGAATAACACACACATCATTTGAAATTTCCATTTCAAAAAATCATGAACCCAAGCCTTCAAGTGAGAAATATCAGCAAACAATCTATCTTTAGTGTTCAAATTTCTTGTATTTTAAAGCACGAAACTTTACTGCATATTATTCTTTTAAATTCACACTGTTTTTAATTTCATGCAGTGCTTTAAGTATCGAGTGTCCTGAAGCTCTGGTATTTTCCTGTTAAATGAAGTATTTCCAACTAAGAGCTGATTCCTTGAAATGTATGTAGTTAGAGTAAACAGATAACCTACAGAATGGGAGAAAATATTTGTAAACTATGCTTGCAACAAAAATTGAATATCCAGAATCTATAAGGAACTTAAATTAACAAGCAAAAGACAATCCCATTAAAAAGTGAACAAAGGACCTGAAGATACTTCTCAAAAGAAAACAGACAAGCAGCCAACAAACGTATTTTTAAAATGGTCAACATCACTAATCATTAGAGAAAAGCAAATGAAATTCACAATGAGATACCATCTCACACCAGTCAGAATGGCTATTATTTTAAAAAGAACAGATGCTGGCAAGGTTGTGGAGAAAATGAAACACTTATATACTGTTGGTGGGAATGTAAATTAGATCAGCCACTATGGAAAGAAGTTAGAGATTTCTCAAAGAACTAAGAGTTGAACTACCATTCAACCCAGTAATCCCCTTACTGGGTTTATACCCAAAGGAAAATATTAATAAATCATTCTACCAAAAAGACACTCACTTGTATGTTCATCGCAGCACTATTCACAATAGCAAAGACATAGAATTAACTTATGTGCCCATAAACATGGACTTGGATAAAGAAAATGTGGTACATATACACCAAGGAATACTATGCAGCCATATAAAGAACAATATTGTGTCCTTTGCAGCAACATGAACACAGCCGCAGGTCATCACTCGAAGCAAATTAACATAGGAACAGACAACCAAATGCCACATATTGTCACTTATAAGTGGGATCTAAATGTTGGGTACACATAGACATAAAGATGGGAACAACAGACCCAGGGGACTACTGTAGTAGGGAAAGCAGGAGAGGGGTTAAGGGCTGAAAAACTACCTGTCAGGTACTATGCTCACTACCTGGGTGACAAGATCATTTGTACTGGAAACCTCAGCATGATGCAATACAGCTATGTGACAAACCTGCACATGTAGCCCCTGAATCTAAAATAAAAGTTGAAATTATAAACAAAATAAAAAATAAAAATAAATTGCTTTAAGCAAGTTAATTAGCAATTGCTTTTTCTTCTTTATTGAACACATGTTTATGTATTTTGCTTATTTTAAAATTCAGTGTTTGTTTCATTATTGATCAATAAAAACTTGTTATTCATTAGATAAGTTTTTTTAAAAAAATGCTATTGCACTTCATAAATGAATTGTCTAACTAAATCAAGAAAATAAAATTTAATTTTGCTGACTTAATAGAGAGTATTTTAGTGCTATGCAATACAATACTGAAAAACTAGATTAGTCACCTGGACTTTTACAAGTTATACTAAGTAAAATTTTCCTGTGGGAAATATTATCACATAGAACACATACTAAGATATTTGAAATTACTTTTAGGTCTGTAAAATCTAATTTGTAAGAATGTTTACTTCATTAGTTGGAGACACTTTGCCTTGAGCTGCTATTTTCTCCTTTTTATCCCTACAACTTCAGAGAGTTAGATACTGAAAAATAAAGTAAATGAAATGAAATAACTGTTTTGAAAAAGAAAGTGTATTTATTGGGGAATAAAGCATTGCAATGGAATACACATTATAAACTATGTGTGTATTCAGGGAGGTAGAGAAAG
>NW_012104865.1:1212181-1219337 GCF_000951045.1 Mandrillus leucophaeus | reverse complement strand
ATAAATGAATTGTCTAACTAAATCAAGAAAATAAAATTTAATTTTGCTGACTTAATAGAGAGTATTTTAGTGCTATGCAATACAATACTGAAAAACTAGATTAGTCACCTGGACTTTTACAAGTTATACTAAGTAAAATTTTCCTGTGGGAAATATTATCACATAGAACACATACTAAGATATTTGAAATTACTTTTAGGTCTGTAAAATCTAATTTGTAAGAATTTTTACTTCATTAGTTGGAGACACTTTGCCTTGAGCTGCTATTTTCTCCTTTTTATCCCTACAACTTCAGAGAGTTAGATACTGAAAAATAAAGTAAATGAAATGAAATAACTGTTTTGAAAAAGAAAGTGTATTTATTGGGGAATAAAGCATTGCAATGGAATACACATTATAAACTATGTGTGTATTCAGGGAGGTAGAGAAAGACCAAAGTTTTTAAAGGAAAAAAGGAAGAGGGTTATGTAATTGTTTTAAGATCATTATCCTTGGCTACAAAAATCAATAACAAAGGTGATGTCAGTCAGAGGTTGGACAGGCAGTTGCTGGGCTGATGTCCTTGCAGAAGTGTTTTTTGTGTAAGATGGCAACAGCCTTTGTGCAAGGTTATGAATTTTGCAGTCTTTTGTGATAGGTTCTGTTATTCAGCATGCAAACATGAGAACCCTTTCTCCACTGTCTTCCTTGAAAATAACTGTTAAAAAAAATACCTGATGAATATTTTTTGAGGTTAGCTGTTTTCTGGTCATTATTTCCTATGCTCATTTAAAATTATGGAACCACATTTGGTGAAAATCACTGCTTTCAACCCCTTGCTCTGCCTCTACGTTTTTCTTCAAATCTATTCTAATTGACTCCTTTTCTAAAGTCTTATTTGATCATCCTGGTTGAAATATTTCTCTTTTCTAAACTCACATAGCATTCTGATACACGGAATATATTTTTCATTGTCTGTTATTTTGATCTGTATCAAGTTGCCATTTGAATAGCCAAAAATGTTGGTAATTTCACATTACTTAAATTAATATATGCTAGGCCGGGCGTGGTGGCTCACACCTGTAATCCCAGCACTTTGGGAGGCCGAAGCGGGTGGATCACGAGGTCAGGAGATCGAGACCAACCTGGCTAACGCAGTGAAACCCTGTCCTGGGAGGCGGAGCTTGCAGTGAGCTGAGATCATGCCAGGGCACTCCAGTGTGGGCAACAGGGCCAAACTCGTCTCAAAAAAAAAAAAAAATTAATAAATGCTAGTTTGTGTATGCTTTTAAATGTGTGATTCGTTCTATTCCCTCATGTACGCCTTGTATACTAGATTTTATTATGTATAATTAAACATATATCACTTTCTCATCTAGCATGTCAATTCCTGATGTAAAGGAATGCTACATTTTTATTTTTAAAGAGGAAGAGGACCAAAACAATTTTGTTGAAAGAATAGATGAGCATATATGACCATCGCAGTAAAGAAAGAGTCAATTCAGTTATTACATTAACAAACAAAATTAAGGTAGTTCAACCATTTTCTATTTGTAACACCTCCTAGCCAGAGCTTCTGTTATAAGACATAGAAAAGAGAGAAGCAATATAAAATATTGCTATTTGATTTGTATTTTTTAATCCAGAAGCATAGTTATTCATTCATTTATTCATTCATTCATCCAACAGTATGTAGTTATCACCTATTATGTTTTAAAAATTGTATGGGTGTGGGAGAGACAAAACTCATAATGTCAAATGTGTATTAAATATGAGATTTAATATACCAAGCACTGTTCTAAATGCTTTTCACATTTTAACTCATTTTCTCCTCATAAAATCCTACCAAATGTTACCCACAGTTAACAAGTGGTGAAAATGGAACACAGAGAATCTAAGTAAGTTGCTTAAGGATACATACCTCAAAAATAGTAGAGATGGGCTTTAAGCAATGCAATCTAATTCCAAAGTCCATTCCCATAACCTGTAACTACTAGCTAGTACTCCTTCTGAAGAAAAGATCTACCTACATGATCCACTAGACTGAAAACAAAAATTTTTCCTTCCTTTTTTTTTTTTTTTTTTTGGCGGTGGGGAGACAGGATCTGGCTCTGTTACCAAGGGAGTGGTGCTGTGTTCTGTGTTGCCATCATAGCTCACTGCAGCCTCTAACTCCAGCTCAAGCAATACTTCCACCTCAGCCTCCCTACTAACTGGGACTGGGGCTATAGGTGCGTGCAGACACATCCGGCTTTTTTTTTTTTTTTTTTTTGGAGAGATGGGGTCTACCTATGTTGATCAGGCTAGTCTTGAACACCTGGCCTCAAATTATACCTCACCCCTCCACCGCCTCGGCCTCACAATCACACCTTGAACTACAGGCATAAGCCACAGTGCCCAGCCAGAATTTGTTTCTATTGTTTTCATTCCTCCATTCTGAGAATCTAGACCAATGCCAGATACATTGTACACAGAATAGTTGTTGCTGAATAAATGAATTAATGTTCACCAAGAACTCCAGAACTAACAAGGTAAGTTAAAACCTGTAATAAAGATTTTTTTTTTTAAAGCATTATGAAAGATCTCAGGGTGTAAGATTTAATTTAATAGAATTAGGTGGAGTTTCATGAGGGAATACACTGAACAGTTTTTGAAAGACATTAGCTACAAGAGTATCTCCGGTGTAGAAAACAGCATTGCAAAAGCTCTGAGTCTTACAATGAGTTAGGTTCTGCTGCTGGGTGTTAGAATAGACAAGGGATAAGAAATCTGTTTAAGTTTCCCTGGGGTGAGAATACGAAGGGTGATGTATCTTAGTCTCAGGAGAATGTGTTTAATCCTAGGGGCAATGGAACAGTTGCAGGCTTTCTTTCTTCCCTTCTCTCTCAGTTTGAATGTACATTTTTAAAGTTCTTCAATTCATGAGAGGTTTTTTTTCCGCCTTATAGCCTGTCGCCACTATATTTCAGCTAGATTTAGCAAAAGATCAGTCATTGAAAGAATACGTTTCAGATATTAAAACAATGTAACAAATTATTAAACAAAACCTCCACAAAATCAAGGAGAGTGACTAGTAATTTAACTGTTTGTTAGAACACAAAAACACTTTCAGAGGAAGATAACAAAATGCACAGTTTCTGCAACTTTGCTGCACAATTTCTAACATGCAATAAAAGGTGCTAGACTTCAAAGAAGCAACAAAATATGACCCATTGTCGATAAATTTTAAAATGCAATAGAAAATCACCAGAAATGGCCAATACATTGAAAATAGACTAAGTTTTTAAAGACACTATAATAAATATATTTCAATGAACTTAAAAGCAGACTGGAGGCAACAGATGGGGCAGTGAACTTGAACACAGATCAACTGAAATTATACAATCTAAAGAAAGAGAAAAAGGTTGTAAGAAAAAAAAAACTGAGCATAGCCTTATAAACTAAGTGGTCTGACATACATGTGAATGGAGTTCTACAAAGAGAGAAGAATAGGGCAGAGATAAACATTGGATAAATTTTTCAAAATTTTCACGAGTTTGGTGAAAAATAAGAAACTTAGCTAACTCTACACAAGATAAATACAAAAAGAGTACATCTAGGGACATCATAATCAAATTGCCAATGAATATCAAAGGTGAAGAGAGTATCTCAAATAGCAAGAGGGAAAATACATATATTACATTCAAGGGAACAGCAGTATGAATTGTGTGGACTTGTTTCTCATCAGAACAAAAAAATGAAGAAAATGGAATTACATCTTTAATGTGCTAAAAGAAATCAAAATTCTATGTCTACCAAAAATATTCTTCAATGATAATGATAAAGTCATTTTTTCAGATAAGCCAAAACTGAGATAATTCATCCCAGAGATCCGCACTATAAGAAATGCTTGGGACTTTAGATTATAAAATGTGATTGGACAGACTGTTATAACTCCTTCATGTATTTCTCCCATTTCACATCATAGTGACTTATACAAGGTAGGTACTCAAAAATTTTTTTCAAAAATCCATATTGTAATTAACAGTTTTGCACCAGTTTATCTGAACTATCAATACTTAATTTTCCAACTTTACTTTTGCAATTTTTGTTTTCTTAATCCAGTTCTGTTTTTTCTGAAGTTTGAAGATTTTTATTTAATTGTACTCTCCAAAAATTTTACTAAAACTGGGTCAATATTTACTGAAGGAATGAGACTTGTGATATGTAAACAGGAATTCTGAATAACTAACAATTTTTCTTGAAAGATTTGCAGTTTCATTTTATTACTGCCTTAAGTGCTTAAATAATTGCCTTTTGTTTAGCGACATTACACATTATCATGGTATAACACACTTAATATCCCTACCTTTATGTTCTAGACACAATACAATTTAAAAAGTATTAATGTGCATTTTGCTGGGATAAGCTTTAACCTATGGCCTGCAAGAAATAATCATGGGAAATATACTGCCACTATGTGTTTTTTTGTCAGGACAAAAAATTATTGCAGCCCTAAACATTCTATTATTTAACTATTTTAATTTCCAGAACTAGAATACAAACTCTTCATAGATAGAATGGAATTTAGATCTTTTTGGAATCCTTTGGAACGATGCTTTCTACCTTGTAGCTGCTCAGCTACTGGTGAATTAAAGAAAGAAATAACGAATTTTATAAATAACAGAATCACTAGTCTAGTGCACAGTCTTTTAAATTTGTTATTTGAAAGTAGATCCTAAAGAAATTGGATTGTTTGCCACACAATCTAATTATTTATGTTGTAGACCTCATAGTCTAACGCCACTGGATTGTCTGTATTTACTGACTTCCTACTGCTCATTCTTTTTTTCCGCTGCTCCCAGTATTCCATGAAACTCCATTCATCAACATCACAGTGATTTCCATCTTACTGAATGAAGTGGTTTTTTAATAAATTTCTCATCATATTCCAACTCATAATACCAGTACCGAATCTGATACTGAAATCCTTCTTTCTTGAGCTCTCTATGATATCACATTTGCCTAATTTTTATCCACATTCACCAATTATAGGTGTTAAATTTTATTTTATGCCTTTTTGGTTATTTGTTGAATTTGTTATATTATTCTATAATGCACTGATGATATAATCACATTTTAAAAGATCAGTATATCCTTGAATTACTGTAAATAATATTGAATAACTCTATGTGATTATGGAAGGTTGTTTATTGATTTTTGAATCACTTTCATAGGCTCTTTTATGCTACATATTCATAAGCAGATTTGCATCAATGAGAAAGGGCATCTTTGTTTGAACTCAGAAGCATTTTAACACTGAATATGATAGAAAACATTTTTCCATTTTTCTATTCTGTGGTAGTTTATACAACAGTTGATGTATCTACAATATAGTTTGTGAACTCTGCATCCCTCACCCCCATTTTCCTTGATGCTTTTTATGAGAGAGCAATGAGAAGATAAGTAACTAAGCCATTGCTATGTTTTGGGTCTTTTATTTTTGGAAACTGAGATTGTAAAATATTTATAGTGATTTAAATCTGCTATGGCAGAAAGGATATTTTCTATCTGCTAAAGTCTCTCCTCATTGAAATATATTAATATACTTTCTATAGCATCTCCTCTCTACTAAAATTAATGTTAAATTAAACTTTTTTGTCAACTAATCTACTTTTAAGTTAATTAATGTTCAAGCATCCTATGTCTATTCATTGTGTAATTAAAATTTTAAAATTTAAATTGATTTATGTCTAGGGAATCACTAACAGTGATAACTGGATTACAAGACATTTTGTAGAATAATGAAAAAATAAAATGAATCCAAGGAAAAATTCAGCAAGCCATCTATTTTAATATCTTCAATATTTAGGAAAGTAAATCACTAAATTAGTCTCTCCCTTTTTTTAAACCAAAGACTCATTACTTATAAGCCTCCTGAACTACTCTGTGACTAATTTTACAAGTTTAATTCAATTAATTTGTATGGTATGATCAAATCAAAATTTGACTCTTATACTACTTTAGCTTTCAAATATAAAATAAAAGCCTTCCAATTACAAAGAAAATGAGGAATAATACTAATATTTATTAGTGCAAGTTAAAAATATGTCAATAAAAAGTATTATCCAGTTCCCAATTTTCATGTTTTTAGTAATAGGCTTTAAATGATGATCAATACAGGAGACCCACTCTTTTTCAATCTGTGGCTTTCTACATGTGAGCTTCTTATTCATCATGGTTTTGTAGCATCTCCTCTAAGCCAGGTGCTGTAATCCCAACACTTTGGGAGGCCAAGGCAGGAGGATTGCTTGAGGCCAGGGGTTCAATTCCAGCCTGGACAACAAGCAAGACCCTACCTGTAAAAAATAATAATAATAACAAAAATTAGTCATGTGTGGTGGTGCACACCTATTGTACCCGCTACTTGGGAGGCTGAGGTCGGAAGATTGCTTGAGCCTAGATGTTTGAGGTTACAGCAAGCTATGACCATGCCACTACAACCCTGCTTGGGCAACAGAGTGACACCCTGTCTCTCTCTCTCTCTCTCTGTCTCTCTCTCTCTCTATATATAATGTATATACACACATATATACACACACACACACACACACAGACACACACACACATATATATACTGCATGCATATTTCAAACTATCATATATCATATATCATTGCTTTTAAAAGTTGCTACTTTCTGCTTCGTTAAGTTCCAACCCTATATTTTGGTTACGAGTTTGAACACACCATATTTCACAGCTTGTATTCTAACCTGTCATTGTTACTTGATTAATAGTTTACAGGCACAGTGTGGAATCTGCTTCTAAGAGTAAGCTAATTATTTCTGTCAAAAGAACTACCCCAGAGATTATTGAATTAATAATTTCTATGATGCCTACATTAATGCATTTTTATGTAGTTCACCTCCAGCCACATAAACCCAGTCATCCATTTTCTTAGTAATGACTTGATTGTGTATCTAAAAAGTTTGATCCTTTTCTCCTTTCAGGTCTTTGTTTAAATGTTACCTTTTTGGTAAGACCTTCCCTGGCCATCTTGTTTAACAGTATACCTCCAATATAACTTACCCACTAGCATGATTTGTTTTGGCCCATAGCACTTATCACCATCTCATGTTTTATATTTTATTTGTTTGTCTTCTGCATCAACCCACTTGGATGTAAGTTTCATATAAGT
>NW_012104865.1:1211608-1212131 GCF_000951045.1 Mandrillus leucophaeus | reverse complement strand
TCATATATCATATATCATTGCTTTTAAAAGTTGCTACTTTCTGCTTCGTTAAGTTCCAACCCTATATTTTGGTTACGAGTTTGAACACACCATATATCACAGCTTGTATTCTAACCTCTCATTGTTACTTGATTAATAGTTTACAGGTACTGTGTGGAATCTGCTTCTAAGAGTAAGCTAATTATTTCTGTCAAAATAACTACCCCAGAGATTATTGAATTAATAATTTCTATGATGCCTATATTAATGCATTTTTATGTAGTTCACCTGCAGCCACATAAACCCAGTCATCTATTTTCTTATTAATGACTTGACTGTGTATCTAAAAAGTTTGATCCTTTTCTCCTTTCAGGTCTTTGTTTAAATGTTACCTTTTTGGCAAGACCTTCCCTGGCCATCTTGTTTAACAGTATACCTCCAATATAACCTACCCACTAGCATGATTTGTTTTGGCCCATAGCACTTATCACCATCTCATGTTTTATATTTTATTTGTTTGTCTTCTGCATCAACCCACTTGGAT
>NW_012104865.1:1204385-1205388 GCF_000951045.1 Mandrillus leucophaeus | reverse complement strand
GCCAAATTATAATATCGTTGAAATCATGGTCTTGCTAATTCTCTTACATGAAATATATGGCAATGACCGAGAAAGAGTGAGGACACGAAAGAGACGCGTCAAGGAGAGAGGTTCTGCAAGACTTGAAATACGCTTATTCCTCAATCCCACTAACCTATTGCCAGACAAAGAAACCCCTTCCCATTTGCTTAAAATTCTGCAACTCCCTTACATGAGTGTTATCTGGGAAATTAAGCCAGTATCTTTCATATCCAATGACGGCACATTTTTCATTGTTTCTATTCTTCTAGCTGAAGCCATTGTCAACACGGTTTCAAAATTGCAGACTCACAGGCTCAAAGAATTTCAGAACTTTGGTTCTTATGTCTGCAAATGTGTGGAAATATTAATGAAAATAAATTCTGAAAATATTTAACAAAGGAGGAAGTAACATTATTTAAAATAGGGCTGAAGGTATCAATATAAACACACCTCCCAGAGATTCATGATTCAGTGTGTTACCTCAAATATTGGGTCTAATTATTTGTTCCCCTAGAATGACGTTACCAGTTACCCACATTACTGTGCCTTGGTGAAGGCTGTTAATAGAAACACAATGTGAGCTGCAAATACGTGCCTTGCATGCAATTTTAAATTTTCTAGTAGCCACAAAGTAAAAGTAAACAAATAAAATTACCTTTCATATTTTATTGGATGAAATGTACCAAACATTATAATTTCAATATATAAGCAATATAAAATAATTAATGACAGATTTTACATCCTATTACAGGATGTAATAAGAGAAAGGGATTTGCTCAGACCTTTAAAGGAATTGGTACATTGAGCCAATGTTAATTCTCATTTCCCACACTGTCATTGCAATCACCAGTAAGAATGGGAGTGTGTTGCAGTTAGAAAGTTGGTGGAGTTGGCCGGGCGCGGTGGCTCAAGCCTGTAATCCCAGCACTTTGGGAGGCCGAGATGGGCGGATCACGAGGTCAGGAGATCGAGACCATCCTGG
>NW_012104865.1:1198383-1198890 GCF_000951045.1 Mandrillus leucophaeus | reverse complement strand
TTTTGACCCAAGTCTGCCACTTGGTTAAGTCAATTAAAGCCTAGTTGATAGGGATTATATTTCACAAGTTCCTAAAATGATTCTGCAAGTTGTGTCTCTGTTAAAAGAAACCACAGCCTATTTCTGTTGCTGGTAACAGAGGGCATTTGCTGGCTGACGTAAATTTATAAAGCTTAGTAATTTATTCCATTTATTGAAAAGGGTACTGATGTTGATAATATGTCTACTTTGAATTTCAGCTTTTAAACTAACAACTGTATGACTTTTAGCACCTACCTTCTTCACCTGTAAAATTAAAATATTTGACTATTATTTTAATTGCTTCCAAGCTTAAAATTTTTGATTCTTTACACCATAACAATCTAAATGTAGCAAATGTCTCCAAATTAAATTTGTTTCAACCCAATGGTTTAACAGCTCCCACACCATATAATCGTGTGTCAATAGAATTAGAATTATTGACAAAGCCTTCTCTAAACCTGAGGATATTTTTATATTTTTCTCCTC
>NW_012104865.1:1194533-1197238 GCF_000951045.1 Mandrillus leucophaeus | reverse complement strand
TCTCTCTCTCTCTCTATATATAATGTATATACACACATATATACACACACACACACACACACAGACACACACACACATATATATACTGCATGCATATTTCAAACTATCATATATCATATATCATTGCTTTTAAAAGTTGCTACTTTCTGCTTCGTTAAGTTCCAACCCTATATTTTGGTTACGAGTTTGAACACACCATATTTCACAGCTTGTATTCTAACCTGTCATTGTTACTTGATTAATAGTTTACAGGCACAGTGTGGAATCTGCTTCTAAGAGTAAGCTAATTATTTCTGTCAAAAGAACTACCCCAGAGATTATTGAATTAATAATTTCTATGATGCCTACATTAATGCATTTTTATGTAGTTCACCTCCAGCCACATAAACCCAGTCATCCATTTTCTTAGTAATGACTTGATTGTGTATCTAAAAAGTTTGATCCTTTTCTCCTTTCAGGTCTTTGTTTAAATGTTACCTTTTTGGTAAGACCTTCCCTGGCCATCTTGTTTAACAGTATACCTCCAATATAACTTACCCACTAGCATGATTTGTTTTGGCCCATAGCACTTATCACCATCTCATGTTTTATATTTTATTTGTTTGTCTTCTGCATCAACCCACTTGGATGTAAGTTTCATATAAGTTCGATATTACATAACTTTGTTCATGCTCTAACCACTGATACTAGAATAATTTTTGGAATATAATAGGTTCTCAGTAAATATTTGTTGAATAATTTTTTAAAAAAAAATCCTAAAATGATGTGGACATTATAGAAGAAGGTATATAGAAATTTTCAGGTAAACTTCAAGAGCACTTACACGATTTGCCAACAAAAGTAAGTTTATGCGAGTTTCCGGACTTCCTCATAATATGTATACAGCTGTGTAGGGCATACTATTTAGCAGAATCTTGAAATAGAAAATGCGAATGAAGTTCTTAGTACGCAGGATTCATGTTCACAGGGCAGATATTAAATTACCGGTGAAATGATGAGGTGAACATGTGCTGTAACGAGTGAAAATATGCTAGAAGCTAGAAAACAAAATCGGATGTGCTAGTAATAGGTTGTTTCTGTTTTCCCTGAGCTCTGGTGTCTCATTCAGTCATCATTGTAACTTGCTTCTCACTGCCAAGAATACTCTGCAGGAAAAATATAAGGCAGTCTGTTTCTATCAGTTTCCCCCCATATCTTTTGGCATGTATAATACTCTGGGAAATAAAGACCCTAAACATAGTTGGTTGCTCTACTATTTAAAGTGCTCCTCAGTGTCTAATAAAGCAAAGTGCTCTATAACTGAGTAGGTAGGGGCGTCATTGCCAGAGCAGCTGGAGTCATAGCTCATTTTGGCACTAGTAACTGATGCAGGGTGAAGAAAGTAGCAATATGCCAGGTGGAGATAAGTCACTTAGCTGGCTGATTACATCAGATTGCTTCCAATATAATCAGCCGGGACACATTTACAAAATTGGCATTTCAAATCATTATACGGAAGTTGAATTAATCACGTAGGTATATGGCTTCATATTAGGTGTTCAGTATGTGTTCATAATAGGCACTTAATACAAATGTTAATTATAATGTATGGAGGAGGAAAATAGAACAAATGAAATGATAGCTGATTTTTTGTAAAGTTAGGCTTACCTTTACATTATGACTAGAATATTGTCCTAATCAAAAACTCTGTTAGCTTTAATAAATGTTTTTGATTAGCCTAAAATCTGACTGTTACAGGTTGCCATCTATTATTTCTGAGTTTTCTCAGAAATAATAGATGGCAACCTGGAACAGTCAGCACCTGATTTTCTTTGTGTCAATCTCCATTTAGAGTCAATCAGAATTAGATTACAACTCATTTTTAAATTCACCTAGTTCTCCGTTGCTCTGTGTCTGCCAGCTCCTGGATCCAAATTCAACTGTGCTGTGTCCTGCATACATTCCTCTTGATTAAGAACCTCTATTGGTTGGTTGTGGCAAGGTTTTACACAGTGCCTTGATCCCACAGAGTTCATTTAAACTGTCTTGCCATTTTCACATTTCATTAGATAGAGAAAATGGAATATGGGAAAGATTGCAGTATAGTATAAATCATTTTTTCTAACCTTTGAAATGATGACATGACAAATGGCAATAAAAAATGTGTTTTAAATCCAAGTAGAGTGACATTGACATTGACATTAACCTAAATGTTAATTTACAGTTTAAGCAGTTCTAAGAACTGAATGATTCCTTTTCTTAGGAACTTTAAGACAGGCAACGTCAATATTAGAGAGTCTCTGTACAACATTGTCCCTTTAGCTAACAATGTTGTGCACTTAAAAATTCATTAAGATGCTAAATTTTATGTTAATTGTTCTTACCACAATAAAAAAACAAAAATCGTTTAATTTCAGTCACTGTCATTAGATTTATAATATCATTATATTTTTATAGACTTTTCTAAGATAAATATAGTATCAATTTTAAAAAAAGAATAGACAGGAAATTTTTTTCCGTTTCAAAACAGTTCAGGTAGAGAAATTTCTAAAATATCACCCCTGGCACACATGTGTGCATGCGCACACACACACACACAAATGGGAAAAAAATCACATCAAACTGTTAACTCTTGTTATTTTAGGAAAGATTATGACTTTTAAAATTTCACTTATTAAACCAGAAATACTATTTTTTGAAATTTAAAATATTTAACAATATAATTT
>NW_012104865.1:1187006-1189779 GCF_000951045.1 Mandrillus leucophaeus | reverse complement strand
TGAACTAGCCAAATACCAAAATTTGATTGCCAAATTATAATATCGTTGAAATCATGGTCTTGCTAATTCTCTTACATGAAATATATGGCAATGACCGAGAAAGAGTGAGGACACGAAAGAGACACGTCAAGGAGAGAGGTTCTGCAAGACTTGAAATACGCTTATTCCTCAATCCCACTAACCTATTGTCAGACAAAGAAACCCCTTCCCATTTGCTTAAAATTCTGCCACTCCCTTACATGAGTGTTATCTGGGAAATTAAGCCAGTATCTTTCATATCCAATGACGGCACATTTTTCATTGTTTCTATTCTTCCAGCTGAAGCCATTATCAACACGGTTTCGAAATTGCAGACTCACAGGCTCAAAGAATTTCAGAACTTTGGTTCTTATGTCTGCAAATGTGTGGAAATATTAATGAAAATAAATTCTGAAAATATTTAACAAAGGAGGAAGTAATATTATTTAAAATAGGGCTGAAGGTATCAATATAAACACACATCCCAGAGATTCATGATTCAGTGTGTTACCTCAAATATTGGGTCTAATTATTTGCTCCCCTAGAATGACGTTACCAGTTACCCACATTACTGTGCCTTGGTGAAGGCTGTTAATGGAAACACAATGTGAGCTGCAAATATGTGCCTTGCATGCAATTTTAAATTTTCTAGTAGCTACAAAGTAAAAGTAAACAAATAAAATTACCTTTCATATTTTATTTGATGAAATGTACTAAACATTATAATTTCAATATATAAGCAATATAAAATTATTAATGACAGATTTTACATCCTATTACAGGATGTAATAAGAGAAAGGGATTTGCTCACACCTTTAAAGGAACTGGTACATTGAGCCAATGTTAATTCTCATTTCCCACACTGCCATTGCAATCACCAGTAAGAATGGGAGCGTGTTGCAGTTAGAAAGTTGGTGGAGTTTTGACCCAAGTCTGCCACTTGGTTAAGTCAATTAAAGCCTAGTTGATAGGGATTATATTTCACAAGTTCCTAAAATGATTCTGCAAGTTGTGTTTCTGTTAAAAGAAACCACAGTCTATTTCTATTGCTTGCAACAGAGGGCATTCGCTGGCTGACGTAAATTTATAAAGCTTAGTAATTTATTCCATTTATTGAAAAGGGTACTGATGTTGATAATATGTCTACTTTTAATTTCAGCTTTTAAACTAACAACTGTATGACTTTTAGCACCTACCTTCTTCACCTGTAAAATTAAAATATTTGGCTATTATTTTAATTGCTTCCAAGCTCAAAATTTTTGATTCTTTACACCATAACAATCTAAATGTAGCAAATGTCTCCAAATTAAATTTGTTTCAACCCAATGGTTAAACAGCTCCCACACCATATAATCGTGTGTCAATAGAATTAGAATTATTGACAAAGCCTTCTCTAAACCTGAGGATATTTTTATATTTTTCTCCTCATACTTGTAGTAACCGAAGTTCTAAAACATAAAGCTTCATTTATTGATTTGCCTCCTTTAAAAAGTGTTCCCTCCTCGCCCTTTTTTTTTACATTGTGACTTACAGCCTTTGATTGTTAGTTTACAATTACAACAAAGTCAACTTCTCTAATCTACAATAGAATATAATCTCTAGGCAAAGGAGGAAGACAAATATAAAATGAATAGTTTTACAAATATGTAACAACAAATGTGGTAAGTGCCCCAAAGTTTAATAGGGTGTTATGAGAACGCATAATGAAGCACCTGGCAGATAACTGCCTCTGAAAGAAGCAACAGGATTTTCAGAAGTGTACTAAAGATGGAATCTGGATCACACTAAGCCTGGTAGCTAACAGATAACAGGGCTGTTCTCCAGCTGATGTGTTTAATGCAGATCAAACTGAAGCACAGGGTAATGTGTAGTATGTCAATCTGCTGACATAAGAAGTTTTATTAATCCTCTTTTCCTCTTAGAGTTCTGGAGCCTGAAACCTCAAAGGGCTTAGGTCGAGGTTTTCTCCCCTCACCAGCTCCAATTAGGTGTTCGTATCTCTTGGGAAAGATAGTGATGAAAAAGCAAATAAATGCCTTCAGGTTACTTCAAACATCAAGCTATCTGCAAAACTCTGCCTTACATGTATGCAGCATCTCCTTCTCCTGGTTAGTTTTCATCTTCTTTTAAACTAAAAGAATAAAAGTTTTAAACTGCAGGAAATAAACCAGAGTTCTTCTCAAGCAGCATAGAGTCCTATAAAAATCCACTAGTCACAAAGCAGAAAGTAGATTTTCTTGTAGGCTACTGGCCTCGTTTCCTTTGACACTTTAGTTTAATTTAGGTCCTGGGCATGAGCTTGTTTTCACAAAGGTATTTATAGAGAGAGGAAAAGAGAGAGAAGCTTAAATTTGAATTTCATCAATGCCTTCTGAGATCAGGGCTTTTTCCTAGGAACATGAATGCATTTTCTTCAGACTGGCAGCTTCCTAAATGCAGTCACCTGGGTGAGTAAGTGACAGGCCTGCAGCGAGGAGGTGGGGTTATAATTTTATATTGTCTTCTGCATGGACAAATCACCTAATCACCTAAGCCTCAGCTTTCCAGGCTGTAAAATGTAGCCAAGAATGCAGTTATCATGAAGAATGGATGAAATACATATGTGAAGTGTTTAGTACAGTGCCTGACGAATATCTGCTCAATAAATGTTAGTTATTAACATACCATCATCACTATTTTTTAACAGACAGCCAAAACCAGAAGGATGGTGGAAATAAGAGTGCACAAAAAGATGAGAGACAAAAAGAAGCATATT
>NW_012104865.1:1179393-1185631 GCF_000951045.1 Mandrillus leucophaeus | reverse complement strand
TCGCAAGAACAGAAAACCAAACACCGCATGTTCTCACTCATAGGTGGGAATTGAACAATGAGATCACTTGGACATGGGAAGGGAAACATCACACACTGGGGCCTGTTATGGGGAGAGGGAAGGGGGGAGGGATAGCATTGGGAGTTATAACTGATGTAAATGACAAGTTGATGGGTGCTGACCAGTTGATGGGTGCAGCACACCAACATGGCACATGTATACATATGTAACAAACCTGCACGTTGTGCACTTGTACCCTAGAACTTAAAGTATAATTTTAAAAAATAATAGAATAAAATAAAATAACGTAGGAGTAATCATAGTGCCTCCCTCACTGGTTTGTTGTCAGGATCAAATAAAATAATGCACATAAAGTTCTCAGAACAAAGCAGTCTAACACAAGCTAAGCACTCAGGAAATGTTATTTCAAAATACAGTGTGTCACCTAACAATGGGGATACATTGCATCATTAGGCATTGACTGTGCAAACATCATAGAGTGCAGTAGTTTCACAAACCTATATGATATGGTCTACTACACATTGAGGGTGTATGGTATATAGCCTATGACTTCTAGGCTGCGAACCTGTACAGTATATGACTGTACTGAATACTGTAGACAATTGTAACACAATGATACATATTTGTATATTTAAACATAGAAAGGTAATAGGTTGTGGCACAACCTTAGGATGACTACGACGTGGTAGGCGATAGGAATTTGTCCATTCCATTATAATCTTAGGTAAGCACCATCATATATGCACTGTGTCATAGACTTTACATCTTCCTTAATGATCAATCATGTTCTCTCATTTCCCATCCTGTGAAGCCTGTTTAAGGGTTTAGCTCAGTGTGTTAAGAGTCGACCTGTCAATTCTTTGAAAAAGAGCAGGCTAAATCAAATTGTGTTGCCAAATCTCAAATTTTCAGGATTCATTTGAGCAATATCATGGTATTAGTCAGGGTTCGATTAGAAAAAAAATTGTTTTTAACTCTCTGATATTGAAAGCAAGAATAAATTTAATACAGTGAACATAGTGATTTAAAAATGCGTAGAAAGGGCTGGAGGAGCAGCGATCATAAAGAACATTCGCTATTACTCAATCACAAAGAACACTCAGTTTCATCACCAGCCATGAGAGGATTAGGAAGTTTCAGGAATCACAGGAAGCCCTCCACCATGGATCTCAGCGCACCATAGCACCTGATGAACAATTTCCAGGGGATCCGCAGGAGCTGCACAGCATCATATCTGTTGAAGCCCAAGACATCTCCCCATTGAATAAAGAATAATGGTTTCTGCTTTTCGTTCACCTTTCAGACTTTGTAACCTCTGCTTGCTGAACTCTAACCAGGAAACCTGCTGGCAAAGGATTCTGGGACATGTATTTTCTAGGCTTCTAGTCACTGTGATTTGAGGACAGTCAGAAAAAGAAATAAGGGTGCATGCTGGCTGCTCCAAAAGAAATAATATGCAGCAGTCACTCCTCTGGCCATTTAGCATCCATATAAACCTTTCTAACTATGTTTAAACTTTTAAACACCAAAAAAAAGAAAAAAATAGCAATGGTCTAAAATCTAACATATTGGAATTGTTTCTTATGCAAAAGAAATTTACTCTCTCAATACAAAGAAAAGATCACAAATTCTACGAGTTATTTTACCCAAATTAGTAATGTTACATATTCTTCCAGTTTGGTAACAATCATTTTTGATAAACTTTAACCTAAACACTAAATTATCAGGTTATCCACCACCAAAATAATTGATATAAAAAATTACATAGGTTAATAGACACAAATATATTCATAGCAAATCAAGCAAGAAAGCATGCCTGAGTACTACAGAAATTTCTGTCTCTAGATATAAAGCAATAATTAATATTAACAACTTCCCTTTCTAGTAACTGTTCTATGTCCTCAGCTGGTACCTAAGGTGCTGTGGTTCTTTGCTTGGCGGGGTGCCCTAAACTTTAATGATCTTACCTGTATTCAGTTGCTAGAGTTGTCCCTTAATTTCTCCCTCTGTAGATGGAAGCAGTACGAGTTTTCCATACTCCACCCCACTGTGTAGCAGTGACCTTCTTTTCCCTTAATAATCAGGATCATTTACCCCAAACTGTTCAGTACACCCCTGATTTGCCTGTTAGTTCATTTATATGACATATTAAGATGGCAATTTCAACTTCTATCTGCATAGATACTTGGTTTTATTCCATGGTAGAACAATTCCTCCCTTAGGAACCAGAGCTCAAAGTTGTTGGGACAGGAATTGGGATATTAAGAGTGAGACCGGCCGGGCGCGGTGGGTCACGCCTGTAATCTCAGCGCTTTGGGAGGCTGAGGTGGGTGGATCACGACGTCAGGAGATCGAGAGCATCCTGGCTAACACGGTGAAACTCCGTCTCTACTTTAAAAAAAAAAAAAAAAAAAAGGCTGGGCAATCCCAGCTACTTGGGAGGCTGAGGCAGGAGAATGGTGTGAACCTGGGAGGCGGAGCTTGCAGTGAGCCGAGATCGCGCCACTGTACTCCAGCCTGGGCGACAGAGCGAGACTCTGTCTCAAAAAAAAAAAACAAAAAACAAAAAAACCAAAAAAGAGTAAGACGAACCACGAACCACTCTTATTTCTTCCCCTGGTTCCACACCCATGTGTTCTCCTGTATCTGGAGGTGATAGGGTACCCTGTAAAACCAGTGACTCTCATAGTGTTAGTTTATCTTCTCATTAATCTCACAGCAAATGAGTTCCTTGGTCAGAAACAATAGTTGGGATCCTATGACAGTGATATGGTTTGACTCTGTGTCCCCACCCAAGTCTCATGTTATAATTCCCAATGTTGAGGGAGTGACCTAGCGGGAGGTGATTAGATCATGGGGGCAGATTTCTCCTTTCCTGTTCTCATAATAGTGAGTTCTCACAAGATCTTCTTTTTAAAAGTGTCGAGCATGGGTGGGCGCAGTGGCTCATGCCTGTAATCCCAGCACTTTGGGAGGACAAGGCAGGCAGATTGCTTGAGCCCAGGAGTTTGAAACCAGTCTGGGCAACATGGTGAAACTCCATCTCTACAAAAATTACCCAGATGTAGTGACACCTGCCTATAGTCCCAGTTACTGGGGAGACGGAGGTGGGAGCACTACTTGAGCCCAGGAGGCGAGGCGGAGGTCGCAGTGAGCTGAAATCGCGCCACTACACTTCAACCTGAGCAACAGAGCAAGATCCTGTCTCAAAAAAAAAGTGTGTAGCATTTCCCTCTTTGCTCTCTCTCTCCTGCCCCACCGTGGTAAGACATGATTGCTTCCCCTTCACCTTCCGCCATAACTGCAAGTTTCCTGAGGCCTCCCAGCCATGCTTCTGTACAGCCTACAGAACTGTGAGTCAAATAAACCTCTTTTTTTTCATAAATTACCCAGTCTCAGGTAGTTATTTACAGCAGGGTGAGAATGAACTAATACAGACTGGGAGTAAGGCATTCAGTGAATCCAAGCATCATGTTTCTGACAGAATATTATGGGACTGGGAAGGAAAATGCATACCCACAGTGTCTATTTCAGTGATTTCAAATTGTTAACCTTAGTATGATATAAAAATCCAATGTAATCAGTTTGCCACCAGATGACTGGCTGGTCCTGGGGAATGGTATCATTAGAGACTCAGCTTTCATCTCAAGCTCTTGGCAAACTCATTATTTAGCAACTTTCCTGGCCAGATTAGCCTTGGAGAGGGTTACACTCATATGGTTTAACTCTTGGATAATTTCCACTGGAGCTGCATTGAACACTTTTTCTTGGATTTATTGAGCAAACACTAGGTGGTTGTTGAAAATGACTGATATTGACCAGGCATGGTGACTCATGCCCATAATTCAATACTTTGGAAGGCTGAGATGGGAGGACTGCTTGAGGACAGGAGTTCAAGACCAGCCTGCACAACATGGCAAGATCCCATCTTTACAGAAAATCTTTAAAAAAAAATAAAAAAGCCAGGCATGGTGGCACTTACCCCTGTAGTCCTAGCTACTCAGGAGGCTGAGGTAGCAGGATTGCTTGAGCCCAGGAGTTCGAGGCTGCACTGGGCTACAGTCGTACCACTGCACTCCAGCCTGGGAAACAGAGCAAGACCCTGCCTCTGAAAACAAAAAAGCGTTAAGACAGACTGACTTCCAACATCCACCAGGTCACCTTGTCTGTGTGATTATCGAGACTCCTCTGCAGTGTATGCCCTGTGCCAAGGCAGTGTATATGTGAGATACAAATATATTTGCACTAAGTAATGACCCAAGAGGTCTTTTGCTGATTTCCCATTTACTTCTTCCTCTGAATACCTTGTCACTGATCCTCAAGTCAGTTTCCTTTCATGTTTATTATTATTCAGGAAATCTATTGAGATCATTCATTGTTGGGCATGTATCCATATGTCTAGTCATCTCCACTACCATTGAAGTGCACTGCTCAAGTTTCTGCCCCTACTGTCTTCTAGGACCCCAGTGAGTGGAGTTATAACTATAAACTATGTTATAGTTGTATAGTTCTTACTTTGAAAATCCATTTTTAATGTGTAAACCAGCCTTACATTTTTTGCTTTCTCATACAGCTGGTTATAGAAAACTTCCCATGAGATCACAGGTACAGGCTTTAGGAATGGTGGGAAGGCATGTTGTCTGCAGACTCTAGAGGGGCTTTTCCTCAATGGCAGGGGCGTGTAAGGTATAGAAACTTAACTTCCACCTTGTAGAGAATGAGTGAATGTGGCATAGACCACTGACAACTTAGAAACTTCACCATGGTGGCAGGCGCTCAAATTTTCATGGGGAATACTTCCCACCATCTGGCACATTATGTGCCACACCAAGGCATCTAGGGTATTTGTTGATTCTTGCCACCAGATCCTAAAAAGATACCATCAGTGTAGTGAACCCAAAATCCTATGGGTTAGAGAGATGACCCAGGTTCCTGTAAAGAGGTAGAAAATTAAAATAATCCTGGTAAGTGAAAGAAAACTGCTACTAGTAATCTCTTCTAATTGGCTTAACTTCAAAGACAGGTTATAGTTTTTCATGTATGTGAACTGGTGCTTTAGAAAAGATTTAACATTTGGTGAGAAAGAAAAATATTTTCATATCTAATAAGCAGATTTATGAAACAAAGCAGATGAATAAAATATATAATAGGAGTATTATGCTAAAAGACACATAAAATGACAAGAGGTAAGAAGATGAGATCATAGAATAGAGGAAATAAGATGAGTTCGTAGAAGTAAAAATGAATTTTAGAGAAATATAATGAAAACAAGGCATAAGTATAGCAAAAGAAAAAAAGAAATGATGATTATGTAGAATACTATGGCAATCTATTCACAATTTACTTTATTATCACTTATTTTCTTTTTAAATTTAGCAAGTATGAAAGGGAAAATATCCACTGTACTTAAAAGTATTTATTACCGGTACATAATAAAAATAACGTTTTGCTACAGTGCTGATACCAAGAAAATCATAGATCTTATTTGAAATTTAAATGTGGCCAATATTCATCTTTATCTAGATACTTAAAACTCACATATGCCCATTCTTTATTTTTATGTTTTCTTCGTTTCATTGTTCTGAAAAAACTTGAAGTATTCCTGTTGAATAATTCAATATCATTATTTCCTAGTAAAGTTAGTTACCTTCATGCACTGTTATAAGTTAGAAAGATATCACTGGTTCTAAAATAACTTTCTTTGCTTTAGATGAAACCTAATGAATATAAAACATGTATTTTCTTCCAAATTTATTCTAATTTAGCATTATTTAATAATTCCTTTAGCATCTTGAATTTTGCATTTTACTATCTTTATTTTATGATATTACCTTACCTTTATTGCTTCACCTTTATTTTATTATAATGTACATGCAACAGAATTTTAAATTTTAGAATGCCTTTTGGAGACCTTGGTGGGACCTTTCAAAAAAATAGAATACATTTTCAGGTCTTTGGTTTTACTAAGGCTAAGTGCTAGCCATTACACATTCTTAAAATAACAATGCTAAAACTCAAAGAGAAGTATAATTCAAAGTATGTATTGGCCAGGTGTGGTGGCTCATGCCTGTAATCCCAACAGTTTGGGAGGCCAAGACAGGCAGATCAGTTGAGCCGAGGAGTTTGAAACCAGCCTGGGCAACATGGCAAAACCCCATGTCTACAAATAATACAAAAATTAGCTAAGCGTGATGGTGCATGCCTGTGATCCCAGCTA
>NW_012104865.1:1156586-1178908 GCF_000951045.1 Mandrillus leucophaeus | reverse complement strand
GAAAGAAAGAAAGAAAGAAAGGAAGAAAGGAAGGGAAAGAAAGAGAGAGAGAGACGGAGGGAGGGAAGGAGGAAGGAAGGAAGGAAAGAAAAAGTTTGGAGTAGGTATTCACGTTGTACTGGGACTATGTTGGTTACAGTGCAAAGCAACAATGATCATTGCCATGGGGTAATTTATCATTTAAATCATAAACCACTCTAAATTCCTTTTCATTTTATATACTTTTAAATTTAAAATAATTATCTCATATATTATTTTATAGTTTCTTTAATATTATTTTATAGCTTATAATACTTCTAAACATTTGTTAACATAAAATGTTAAATTGCTAGCATTCTTTTCTTAGGGTTTTCTTTTTTTCACATTTCAGCTCTGTTATTTTTTAAATTATAGCTTTTTATGAGATATAATTCACATACCATAAAATTAAACCATTTAAAGTGTACAATTCAGTAGTTTTTAACATGTTTACCACTATCTAATTTTAGAACAACCATTACCATCTAACTTCAGAATATTTTTGTCACACCCAAAAGAAACCCCACAGCATTCACTACCCCTTTCCCCTTTACCTCAGGGTCTAGAAACTACTGTTTATTTTCCTCTCTATCATTTTGTCTATTCTGGACTCGTCCCATAAATAGAATCATTCAATACATGGCGTTTTTGTCTAGTTTCATTCATTACAATGATGTTCGAGGTTCATTTGTGGTGTAATATGTATCACTACTTAGTTATTTTTATGAACAAATAATATTGCGTAGATATATGATGCTTTGTTTATCAATTCCTCAACTGATATTTGGGTTGTTTCCACATCTTGACTGTTACGAATAATACTGCCATAAACACTCATATGCAAGTTTTTGCATGGACGTATGCTTACAATTGTCTTCAGTATATACTTAAGAGTGGAATTGCTACATCATATGGTAACTCTGTATTTAACATTTTGGGAAAATGCCAAACTTTACCAAAATGGTTGAACCATTTTATTATTTTTATTATTTATTTATTTATTTATTTATGTATTTATTTGAGATGGAATTTTGCTCTTGTTGTCCAGGCTGGAGTGCAGTGGCGTGATCTCGGCTCACTGCAACCTCCACCTCCCGGGTTCAAGCGATTCTCCTGCCTCAGCCTCCTGAGTAGCTGGGATTACAGGCACCCACGACCACGCCTAGCAATTTTGTATTTTTAGTGGAGAGGGGGTTTCACCACATTGGCCCGGTTGGTGTGAAATTCCTGATCTCAGGTGATCTGCCCCCTTGACCTCCCAAAGTGCTGGGATTACAGGCGTGAGCCACCGTGCCCCGCTGAACCATTTTATAATCCTGTCAGCAACGTATATGGATTCCAATTTCTCCACATCCTAAGCAACACTTCGAACAGATTGAGCATCCCTTATCTGCAATGCTTGGGACCAGAAGAATTTTAGATTTTGAATTTTTTCAGATTTTGAAATATTTGCATATACATCATGAGAAATGTTCAAGAGGAATCCCAAGTCACATTACAAAAATTAATTTATATGTACACCTTACACACATAGCCTGAAGATAATTCATACAATATTTTAAAATAATTTTATGCATGAAACTAAGTTTGTGTACATTGAAACATCAGAAAGCAAAGGCGTCTATCTTAGTCACCCATGTGGATAAACTGCTTGTGTGGCAGCTCCATCATTTCTGAGTCTGAATTTATATGCTACATATAAGCAATCATTTTCTTACACTTAATCACACGTAAGTACTTCACAGTGAAAAACAAAATGACAGACCATTCACACAGTGAAAAAATAATGTATTCAGGGTAACTAAGCAGCACAGCAGCACCACCAGAACCTGTATCAGCTGTTAAAGAACAAAACAGCAAACAACAGCAGGCTTTCAGACTCCACCTATGGCGCTGTGTTTTGATTATAAGATTATTGTACATCTTATTTTTAGATAAGAACATCAGAAGCAGTTGAGGAACCGGCACATGAGGAGGCATTCTGCTGGATGGCTTTTATAAAATGTTTCCTTCAAAGTCATCTGCCCCATTAACAACAGTTTTTATCTTAGAAGTCTTTGATTTTACAAACTGAAATTATTTTTTGTTCTGTCGTGAATGCACACTGCTTTGGTTCAATAAGCCCATCATACATTTTCACCATGTTGTCTATAGGCACTTTTTTTGCAGTGTTAACATCATCCTCATCATCCCTATTATCAGTTACCTTGATTCAGAACCATTTTGGCTATTTCACCATTGATCAATATGAACAACTGGAGCCTCATTATCAATGTTAAAAACTCTTCAATATACACCTCTTCCAGCTTACTGGTGGACTCTAAGGGTATACTCTTTGCATACGTAAGGAGGTCAGACATTTTTTCTCACTTGACATGCGGAATCTTTCAAAGTCACCACCATATTTATCATCATCACTGAACATAGTTGTAGACTAGAGACTGTGTCAGGTCTGCACAACTGTGTCCTTAGTCACTGTGTTCCAAGCCTTGGCAACAGCTTATCTGTCATCCTTCATGATAAACGCCTTATGAAAACCTTCCACACCTATACCTTAGTTCACTGTTGATAACAGACTGTTCAAGGAAGTGTTTTTATATTTAATCTTGATTGATCTAAGCATACCCTGGTCACAAGGCTGAATTAGGAAGTCACACTTCAAGGGAAGGACCTGGCACAATCTCATAAATTATTATTTATGAGAATTTCAGCTAGAAAATGAGCGGAACAGTTGTTAGGAAATAACAAAATCTTGCAGGCATTATCCAGTCCAGCTTCCCCACAATCAACACAAGCCTCTGGTACAAAATGTTTGTGAAACCAATAAGAAAAGATATTCCTGGTGATCCATGCCTTTTTGTTGGCAGAACAATGGACTGGTAAGATACTAATTCTTTGAAAACAGCACAAAATTTTGCCTATCACAGCAAGTTTACACTGATATGTGCCTGCTGTATGAGCACATCGCAGCGGGGTTATTCTGTCCTTGGAATCTTTAATTCTTGTACGGGGTGCCTCATCCGCTGTAGTCAGTTTCATTCTGGTATAAGGAGGCCAAAGTAGTGATGTTTATTCAGCATTATAGGCTTGTTCCCGAGTCAGATTTTTATCACTGATGACCTTGGCAAACTTGTCAATGAATTTCTCTGCTGCCTTGTGATCAGCAGATGCTTTATCATCAACAATCTTTTAAAAAGTAGTGCTGTGTCTTTTTTTTTTTTTTTTTTTTTTTTTTTGAGATGGTGTCTAGCTCTGTCACCCAGGCTGGAGTGCAGTGGCATGATCTCGGCTGACTGCAACCTCCGCCTCCTGGGTTCAAGCAATTCTCTGCCTTGGCCTCCCGAGTGGCTGGGATTACAGGCACCCGCCGCCACCGCCCCTGGCTAATTTTTCGGATTTTTAGTAGAGATGGAGTTTCATCATCTTGGCCAGGCTGGTCTAGAACTCCTGACCTCGTTATCCACCCACGTCGGCCTCCCAAAGTGCTAGAATTACAAGCGTGAGCCAGTGCGCTTGTTTAAGAAACAGTGGAAGGCCAAAGTAATGAGTAGAGAAAATGAGAGAGCCAAGATCGTGCCACTGCACTCCAGCCTGGGCAACATAGGGTGACTCCGTCTCAAAAAAAAAAAAAAAAAGCCGGGTGCGATGGCTCACGCCTGTAATCCCAGCACTTTGGGAGGCCGAGGCAGGTGGATCACCTGAGGTTGGGAGTTCGAGACCAACCTGACCAACATGAAGAAACGCCGTCTCTACTAAAAATACAAAATTAGCTGGGTGTGGTGGCCTGTAACCCCAGCTGCTCTGGAGACTGATGCAGGTGAATCGCTTGAACCCAGGAGGTGGAGGTTGCAGTGAGCTGAGATCGTGCCACTGCACTCCAGTCTGGCCAACAAGAGCAAAACTCCATCTTAAAAAAAAAAAAAAAAAAATTGATGGTATTTAAGGAGTTGGTGGTGAGTGGCAGGTAATGCAGGAGTTACTAGATCATGGTAAGGACTTATGATGTTTGAAGGGGTTTGAGTTGTGAAGTGACTTGATCTAACTTATCTTGAGTGCAATGGCGCGATCGAGGTTCACTGCAACCTCTGCCTCCAAGTTAAAGCGATTCTTCTGCCTCAGCCTCCCGAGTAGCTGGGACTACAGGTGCCTGCCACCACGCCTGGCTAATTTTTTGTGTTTTTAGCAGAGACGAGCTTTCACCGTGCTAGGCTAGCCAGGATGGTCTCTATCTCCTGACCTTGTGATCTGCCCACCTCAGCCTCCCAAAGTGCTGGGATTATAGGTGTGAGCCACCATGCCCAGCCCTGTTTTAGCTTTTGATGTAAGGTTTCCTCTAAAGTAGCTTGATGGTTCCTCATCTTATTACCAAGGACCCTCTTTTTATATTTCTTTTTTTGGAGACAGGGTCTCACTCTGTTGTCCGGGCTGGAGTATGGTGGTACAACTTGTGCTCACTGCAACCTTTGCCTCCTGGGTTTAAGCGATTTTCCTGCCTCAGCCTCCTGAGTAGATGGGATTACAGGTGCTTGCCGCCACGCCTGGCTAAATTTTTTTTTTTTTGGTATTTTTAGCCTAGTGTACCTTAAGTATGCCCCAAACACTTAATATTAGCCTACAGTTGGGCAAAGTCATTGAACACAGACTATTTTACAATAAAGCGTTCACTATCGCGTGTAATTTATTGAATACTGCACTGACAGTGAAAAGCAGAATAGTTGTATGAGTACTCTAAATATGATTTCCATGGAATGCATGTTGCTTTTGCACTATCATAAAGTTGAAAAACTTTAAGTTGAACCATCATAAGTTAGGGACTGTCTTGTACTTAGAATAATTGGTTACGTGTTAACTGATACATTCGCTTTCTCTCTTAATGGCTGCCTGTTGCACTCCAGGTACTCCACACTAGATTTGGGGGAGTCTTACAGAAAATACTATGTAATCCCTATCTTTGAGAACTTAAGCCTAATGTAAGAGACAGAGAGTATTGCTCTCTGATTATAGGACAATGTAACATGTGACAGGATGCGCAGAGTATAGTGGGACCGCAGAGAGGGTAAGATGAGAGGCGGTGGTAAAGGAAACTTCAGAGGGTGTGAGTTGGAGGCAGTCCAGCGATCAGGAGGGCAGGTTGTAGAATCTGATAGTCTTTGTTTTGAATTCTACTTCTGCTGTTGGAGAATTATATGATTCGGGACAAGTTAAATCACTTCCCTAAACTCATGTGTAAAATGAGGATATAATACTTATCTAAGGTTGTAAAGATTAAATGTAATGTAAAAAGTTTAGCAGCACAGTGCCTGGCAGTGCATAATAGGTGCTCATTAAATCAGAACTGTTGGTATTAATTCTATTACTGCTGCAGCCGTGATTCTTTGAAGGCTTGAGTAGGAGTTAGCTAGATAAAAGGGCAGAGGAGAAATAGCTTTCTATAGACAGGGAAGAGTATATGGGACCCCCTGGTGGCCAAAGAATATTTGGGGAGTAACAGTAGTATCTGTCTTGATTCTATTGAGATGAAAATAATACATGTAGAACACATAAGCACTAAAAAAATCAGCTGTTAGTATTCTACTTTGAGAAATACTGCATTGTGCTATACTGTTTCATAGGGTTTGGGTAATAAACTTTAATCTTGCATTTATTTTTTAATCATTTTGCTGTTTTTTTTTTTTTTTTGAGATGGTGTCTAGCTCTGTCACCAGGCTGGAGTGCAATGGCACAATCTCGGCTCACTGCAGCCTCTGCCTCCCAGGTTCAAGCGATTCTCCTGCCTCAGCCTCCCGAGTAGCTGGGACGACAGGCACGTGCCACCATGCCCAGCTAATTTTTGTATTTTTAGTAGTGATGGGGTTTCATCATGTATGCCAGGATTGTCTCGATCTCTTGACCTCGTGATCCACCAACCTCGGCCTCCCAAAGTGCTGGGATTACAGACGTGAGCCACTGTGCCCAGCCAACTATGTTTTTTCTTAAATTTCCACTACCATCCTGCTGAATATTCACAATTCTCTTCCACTTTCAGTTTATCACGGTAGATTTTTGCTTGTTTCATGATCAGTGTACCATTACATATGTGTTCACTACAACACTCGTGGATCGACACTTCCAATATTCAATCAAGGTCTTTATTTTTAGCTTTATGCAGTGTTTTTCTATTTTTCATTAATGTCTGTCCATCACTTGCAGTATGGAACTTCAACAGCTTATTCTTCTCTTTCTTTAGGTCTTACAGTGACATATGTCATTCCAGTACCATACTCATCTGTAAGACGTTTCATACTTACACTGCTGTTCAGTTTCTCAACCAGCTTGACGTTCTGTGCTATAGATAACCATAAATGCCCTCTCTTTCTCTTATCACTGTTATCTAGAGGGGTACCTTCAGGCCTTTTTTATATTTTCAACAACACCTTTACACCACAGAGGAGAGAATACACAAAAACCACTGTGAGTAATGCATATAGATCTTGGGCCCACTTGGGGCATCATGGGGAACCTGTCATTGGTTTGTCCAACCTGTACACATGCCATTTTATTATTTTGTGGACATGCTTGTTGAGGAAAACTGGGCAGGTGTGGAAAAAAATATACCACAGCTGAAGGCAGCTGCAAAGGTCATTTTTCCCTTGAGGATACTGAATAATCTATGTATTGTGCACCTGCATTTTGACTGTAACCAATCACGTGAGGTCAGGCATGAAATTTTTCACTTGTTGCATTATGTTGGTGCTCAAAAAAAATTGGATTTGGAGAATTGGTGATTTCAGATTACAGATGCTCAAACTGTGTCTATCTTTTTTTATTTTAGCCATCCCAGTATATTTGATTTGGTATCTCATTGTGGTTTTGATTCAATTTCCCCGATAACTAATTTGAATCTTTTTTCTTGTGTACATATTTTTATTTGTTTCTATATTGCAGATATGTCTATTTACATCTTTTGTTTGTGTTTTAGTTGGGACTTTTATCTTTTTGTTGTTGACTTATAAGTGTTCTTTACATATTCTCAATTAAGTTCTTTATCATACCTATAATTTGCAAATATTTTCTCCTATTCTTTGAGTGGTCTTTTTACTTTATCAATGCTGTCTTTTGAAACCAAGTTTTTATTTTGATGAGGACAGATTCATTTACTTCTTTGTGCATTTGGTGTTCTATTTAAAAAAAGCATTACCTAATCCAAAAGTCTTGAATATTTATTCTTATGTTTCCTTCTGGTAATTTTTATAGTTTATGTATTACATTTATGTCTCTGATCCATGTTGAATAATATTTGTATATGATGTATGGTAGGGGTTTAACTTCATTCTTCTGTATGTAGAGATCCATTTGTTCCAGCACCATTTATTGAAAAGACTATTCTAGTTGATGTCTACATTTGTTTGCATATCATCTATGAAGTATGCATATGTTTAACATAATGTATAAAGAAATATGCTGAAAGTACACATATCATTATAAATTCCATAATCTTTTGGCAAACTAAAAAGTTCTAGGCTAAAATTTTAATGAATGTCTTATCGTCAGTGGAATAATGTACCACCAAGGTTAGTAAAAAAGTTATTTTCCATCACTATCTATGACTCTTGGCAAGTTAGCTCTATTTAGAAATTCTTCTATTCTGTTTTTCCCTTGTCAACTGGATTGTGGCCTAGATTTACCAATGAGAGGCACTCATGTGAGAAACAGAGAGCTTAAGCGAGGCTAAAAATGTCTTATTGCTCTTGGGGCATCAGTGGGATATATGTGAGCTTCAGCAGATATGAAGTTTTGAAACGGCTTCTGGGAATTCTCCTAAAACTTATCTGCCTTTGGCTTAGAGGCAGCTACAAAGACACACAGTGAATTCCTGTTTACTGAAGTTGCCTGACTCTCAGAAAGCTTGCAGTGGACCTGAGAGTTATGGTGGCTTTTCTCAATCTCTGCTCTTTCAATATACTGAATGGTTTCCCAATCTTCTAGCTCCTTGTGTTAAATATTTTCCTTCTTGGATTACTTAGAGAGTTTCTGTTTTTTCTAATTAAAGCATACATTTTATATATATATATAAATGTATATATAATATATATATATGGGAGGATATGCCACATACATATTTTAAGTATAATAGAATCAAAATTACACATATAAGAGATTCTTTAAACATTAACTATTACAGGAAGTTATCAAAATTTATTTTCCTTTCTCATACTACCATGTCCCTTGCCTTGATATTGCTGTAGCTTCATCTGAGATGTTTACAAAAGAGGGTAATTTTTTCACTCCTGCTGTTTATGGAGGCCACCATCTTAGGGCCTGTGGCATATTAGCTCTACTTTCTACTTCCTGAAAAGCCACAGCCCATAACATCTTCTTCTTGCTTTCATCAGATGTCTGTCTCCCCATGTACAATATGCGGGACCTTCTCTGATTTCCTCTGGGAGAACTGGGTCTTTGTAAGAGGATATATAGACAGAAAGGTCTTGGTTCCTATTATGTATCTTGTAGAAAAAGTTCACAAAAGGTTGTTTTCTGTTCTTTTTGCTTCTAATGGTCTAATTCGTTCTTCTAGTGGTCTAATTCCTTCTCTGTAATACATTCTGATACTACAACTGAGGTATGTAGGTAAGTAGATTGATAAAGATGATGATATGGGTACAGAAAAAGGCTACCTATTCCCAAGAAAGAACCAACTTCATGCCAAATACTATAGGAAGCATTTTCATAATAATAACAGCTGATGGTTTTTAGTGCATAGTATATTCAGGGCACTATGCTAAGGGGTTGATAATCATTATCATGTTAAATCATTAAGCATTTCTAATAAGGTAAGTATTGTGGTCATTGCTATTTTACTGTTGAAAAAAACCAGACTTTAAAAAAGTTAAAAAATATTCTAGCAGTCAGAGTTACTATGTATTAATAATACAACTAGGTTTCAAACCCAGGTCTATGTGGCTCTGTAATTCATATTTTTTAATACTAATTGATTCTGAGACTTATATTTGTGCAATATATTTAAAGAGTCTATAGTTCACTTCCATATAGTTTTTTTTTTTTTTGAGACAGAGTCTCTCTCTGTCACCCAGGCTGGAGTGCAGTGGTGCAATCTCGGCTCACCCCAATCTCCACCTCCTGGGTTCAAGTGATTCTCCTGCCTCAGCCTCCCAAGTGGATAGGACTACAGGTGCACGCAACCATGCCTGGATAATTTTTGTATTTTTAGTAGAGGTGGGGTTTCACTATGTTGGCCAGGTTAGTCTCAAACTCCTGACCTCAAATTATCCACCCACCTCAGCCTCCCGAAGGGTTGGGATTACAGGCGTGAGTACCACAGTTCCCTTCCATATTATTCCAACCCATCTTCCATTGCCACAGGGTGTTATTTTTTCATAAGCAAATAAACACAGTTACTTTTTTCTCCTAATTCTTCAGTAGTTCTCCATCACCTACACTGTGCAATCTATATACTCTTATGCTTGGCTCAAAAGGCACTTTGCAATTTAACCTTTTAAGCTATTGAGTCTTAGTTTCCTTTACCTCCTCTAAACTTCGTATTATTCTAACATGTTTTTCCCTCAGTCTAAAATGCTTATAGGACAGAAAAACTCCGAATGGTTCTCAAGTCCTGCCTCAAAATATCACATTCTCTGTAAAGGTTTTATTGATTTGATTTCTTCCAGAAGACTTAGACAGAACTTCGCCTCTACTCTCATTGCTTCTTGTGCATTTATTTGTGTTAGCTAAATATCATGATGAATATCAAAGAGTATAGTCCTGTCTCGAACTTTTGGTAAAGTTACTTAATTTCTCGATTCTTCACTTGTCACTTTGGGGACAATAACAGAACTTCTGTCATAGGTTTCTCTTGATGATTAAATAAGAATGCCTATGTAAATGACTCAACAGAATGCCTGGCACACAGGAAAAGCTCATCAAAACGTTAGTTATTACTTTTGTACTTTTATTACTAATATAAAATTAGCACATTGTAATTTTATTTATTTTGTGTTATAGCATTTCATTTTATATCATTCTACATTTTTTACAGTAAACTATTTAGATACAGCTTGTACTTACGATCAGAGAAAATCCTGTGAATATTTTAGGCATGGCTTGTAGACGAAGATCCTGTTTAGATGGTCAACAAACCAAATTTGAAAAAGTTGTTAGACTCAAAAATGAAAGTTTTTTGTTATGATGATGTACATTTGGGTTTGTATTTAAATAAGTGTGACTGAGAAGAAGTGAAGTGAAGCAGCTGAGCCTCTCTAGTGATGACAGAGAAGAACTATATTTTCAATAGTTCAGGTGCTTAAAAGGTAAAGGCACTGGCCTCCTTTTGAGAATGGCTTGGTGGAGCCACACATGCTCTTTGCCTGCTCTGTTGGCTACCATGATGTGTAAATGAACATACGTCTCTTCACTGACAGGAAGAAAATGATACAATGGGGAGTTACAGACTGTTGAGATAAATTTCTAATTCTTGCTCCTTCTATTAGATCAGCCCATACTTTGTACCCTGAGTGACAGCCAGCAATAAAGTGCCCTCACGTTCTTAACCTGAAAATAAATATATGTGAATGTGCCTTGTCATTATCACCCCAAAACCTAAAAGGATCTGAGACAGTTGTGGAGCCAGGTCTGTGATCTGAGTAACATCATTAGGTGTTCAGAATACACTATCATTTTACCTCCAAGTTCTTAGCAATATTCTTATCCCACATGTGTAAACCCAAAAGTATCTGAGTCAGGTCTCAATCAATTTAAAAAGTTAATTTTGCCAAGGCTAAGGACATACTCATGACACAGCCTCAAGAGGTCCTGATGACATGTCCAAAGGTGATTGGGGTATGGTTTGTTTTTAGGGAGAAATAATACATCAATCAATATATGTAAGATTTACATTAGTTCAATCTAGAAGGGCAGGACAACTTGAAGTGGGGGGGAGGTGATGAGGCTGAGGGCTTCCGCATCACAATTAGATTTAAAAATGTTCTGATGGCAATTGGTTGAAAGAGTTGTTATCAATCAGAAGGAATGTCTAAGTTATAATAAGGGGTTGTGGAGACAAAGGTTTTATCATGCAGATGAAGCCTCTAGGCTTCAGAGAGAATAGATTGTAAATGTTTCTAATCAGACTTACGGTCTATGTTGATGTTAATACTGGTCGGATTTTCTTGAATTCCAAAAGGGAGAAGGGCATAATGAGGCATCTCTGACCTCTCCTTCCCATCATGGTCTGATCTAGTTTTTTCAGGTTAATTTTGGAATGCCCTTGGCCAAGAGATTGGGTCCATTCAGATGTTTGGTGCGGGGGGAACCTTAGAATTTTATTAGTGGTATGCATGAGATACTGGATGAGAGAAAAAAGGAGAGAAAGAGGAGAAATAAAAAGCAGTTAAATGAAGGAAAAGGGAGGGAGATTTGGAGGTGACACTGCTCCCTTTTACTGACTGCACCATACCCTTTTTTTTCTGCTGCCAATATCTCTAGATTTTCTGCTAAAAGTCTTTTGTTCTCTTTTTGCATTATGACACCCTGCTGCACTCAGCGTCTATAGTAACACTTTTTTCATACTCAGAGCTGTTGTAGCAGACATAACTAAAGCTTTACTGGATGGACAAGAAGAAACTATATTCTATTAAAGTTAGGAATGCCTGTGTGACCTGCACAGGTCTATTAAATGTGAGGAGCAGGGATGAGAGTCTTTTTGTCTGTTTTGAAAGAAGCATTTCAGAGGGGAGAACAAATGCTCATGCTCTCCTTTCCTGCCAAGGCAAATGGGGAGGCATGATGTTGAAATAGTGACCTTATTGATAAACTAAGGAAATTACTCTCAATTTAGATCCTTGAGTAACCACGATGAGTGGAGCTCCCAGGTTAACCCTTGGTGACATACAAGTGAGAAGTAATCATTATCTTAAATGACTAACATTTTTGTGTTCACTACTGCAAATAACCTCATGTATAATACTGAATATGATGACTATGCTGAATAATACAAATACACTTTTTCTTTAGGCACATTGAACCTGAAATAGATATTAGGCCTCTCATTCCAATGAAAGACCCTATTATATCAACCTCTTTGTGATCAAACAGAGAAGAAGAATTTTCTAGACATGTATTACTCATCAGGCTGACTGCTTTGGCTATGCGGGTCATTGCTACAGTGAGTTTTAGTCTGATCACACATTATTGGTCAGCTTCTCTTTCAGTATACCGACAGAAATTCTTTACCAACAACTATGCATGTGAATTACAAGGAAGAGTTTTTAGGCTCCATATCCTATTTATAAGTAATAATCTGGAACCACAGTCTCCAACCTTTTTGGCACCAGGGACTGGTTTCAGACTGGCGGGGTTGTGGGGGTGGATAAAACTGTTCCACCTTAGATCATCAGGCATTAGTTAGATTCTCTTAAGGAGCACATATCCTATCTCCTTTACATGGCAGTTCACAATAGCATTTGTGCATCTGAGAATCTAGTGCCTGTGCTGATCTGACAGCAGGCAGAGCTTAGGCAATAATGCTAGCTGGCCTGCTGCTCACTTCCTCCTGGACAGTTGTGTTCCTACCAGGCAGTAGACTGACAGTGGTCTACAGCCTGGGGTTGGGGACCCCTGATCTAGGAGATTGTTGGTTTATGGTGGATGGCAACCAACAGTAGAATAGCCTTTATTTCTATTTGTTTCAACTCTTCTCCTGATGAAAAGTAGCTTCTAATGACGCAAAGACTTTATCCTTAGTTCAGCACCTTTCTAATAAATAATTGTATGTCCCCAAAATAATGCTATCAATTGCATTTTGTTTGGTTCATCATATTCCTAATGTGACTCAATTATAGCCAAACTCCTAATATCTGATACATTCCAGAGTTCCTTTGGCTTGAGATTGATGGAACTAAAGATTAGCTGGAACTACTCATAGATTTTTAGGAGGCTAAGCCTGTTTTTCCTTGTATTTCAGGAAACTCAATGGTGTGACGGGGCAGAGCTGTGTCATTATTTTCCAGGGCCGTGTTTATGTTCATCCTGAAAAGGAAATCCTTTAAAACCTTAGCATTCTTTATTTATTTATTTATGCAACAAATCTTATACTATTTAATATCTTTAATAGTTCAGGCAGTTTTCTATGTGCTGAGGGCTCTGCCCTCATGGGGATACCAGGTAATAAAAAGGAAACCAAATGAACTGAAAATGTCAGAAAGTGATAAAGGTAACAAGTGAAATATAATAGATAGATGGGCTATACAGTGCTTGGGGGGGTCCCCTTAGATTGAGTGTACAGGGGAGACTTCTTACCTTATTAGTTTGATTTAGAAATATTAGTGGCCTCCTTCAGGTGAGCTCATACCGGTATAGGTGCTGCGCAAAACAAAAACAAAAGTAGCAGAAGACAGAAAACTGCTCTCAAAGATGTCAGTGAATTTGTGAAGAACCAAATAGTTAACCAAATTGACTCCACACAGAGAACCTTATCAGCTGCCTCCAGTTTTCCACGTACCCCCACCTTCCATCTCCGATATTCAAGCCTGGTCCAAATCCAATCAAAATAGTTTGCATCAGAACAAGATGGGTTCAGGAATGTGACTAATCACAAGACCACCTGATTTTCTGCTTTTGGCTCTGAGTGATGCTCTAGTTATGGAGACATATAAAGCCTATTCACTTCAGATCTGAAAATGTCATTATCATTGTATTCACTAAACATCCTCGTTTTATCACAGTGCTTTTATTGATAGCTATGAAAAGGAGAATTATTCTTATCAAAACTAAATTTTAAAAAGAGTCAATGACAAGAAGCTCAAGTGCCTTATAGTACCAAAGACACTGCTCTGTGTTGACAGCAATTGAAACAACTCTTCAGAAAAACTAACAGTGTGCAGTTTAAGTGGTCAACAAGCCTAATATACAGTTGGTTTGAGCTTCTCATTTTTGTCGAGGGCAGCTAGTGAGCCTCAGTGCCCGGAAAGTTAGAAATTCTCCCTCTGTGCTTCTCACACATGCTAATACAGACCATAACACTTCCCAAGCTGGACAATAACTTGGCTGACATCTGTAATCTGAAAGAGGGAAGGAAAAGGTAACCAGGATTTATTTAGTGCTTTTGATGTGCTACTCAGGCAATCTGCTAGATACTTTACATGTATTTCCTCATTCCAGGTGTGCTTCAATTTCCAACGAGGCATCAAATTCTGCCCTTGATATACAACCTTCAATTATGTTCAAGTAATTCTGCAACATTTACTGGGATATAGCGGTGGCTCCATGGCTGTAGATACAGTTTATCAGTACAGGAGTGGAATGTGCATACCCACACAAGAGAAGTAAATACATGCTCCTAAAGGGAACTAGAGCAGCACATTTACAGAATTCTGTTCTAGAAACTATATTCAGGAGATGAAGAACCCTACATTTTTATGGTATTCAAATTGTACATACAAAACCTCTTTATTTAAAACAATAGAGAAGGAAGAATGAGGAAAGAAAGCAAAAAAAAAAAAAAAGGATTCTATCATCTTGCCTCCTATTTAAAAAAAAAACCCTTTTTTATGTTAAGATTAGCAAAGAAAAGATAATGTCAATACTGGGAGAAGATGGAGGGAAAAGCTAAATACTGGAACATACGTGAAAGTCTCTCTGGCATACGCCCTCAGGCTGGGACATAAATTAAACCATTCCCGAGGGTTGCCTGCAAGAGCAGACAGTCTATTAAGGCAAGGTTTAGAGACTAATTTATTGTCTGTGTTTTTGTTGTCTCTTTTTGTAACTAAAACATATTGGACTTTTCCCCCCCCATATTTTCATTTGAACCAAGGTTATAAAGATAATCTGAATTGTATATCAGCCATTTTACATCCTCATGAAATCTTTCAATATGACACAGTTGGAAGTGAATGACTGTGTGAGGTATGTTTAGAATAGTAAAGCTGTACCAGGAAACGTGAATTGCATTTTTTTTACGTTTATCCATAAATTAATTCCTCAAGTACTCATGTGTATGCAGAAATTGTTGAGTTTTCTTCACTGGTTAATTATTGACCAAAATTCTATTAATATTTACATACATCATTCAGGCATTATTTTCTGATGTGGATTATATCTCAAGAAATAAAATATGAGCCTCTAGGGTAATTGAAAAACCTCTACATTTTACAATTAACAGATAAAGTCTAAAGTGATAGATAATGCCTTTAAAACACCCGGGAAGCCATTATTTCTAAAAATAAATTGTAAACTAAGCATGATTTTATTTTGCAAGGTTTCAAAGCTATAAATCAATTTATGGTTGCCACTATTAATTTAACCTATTGTTCTTTCACATTCCCTATTTCTAAGGAGGTGATAATAATAACCCCTCTGTATCTCATAGGGACTCTTATGAAGATAAATGGGAAAATATATGTGAGCATTCTTTGAGCTACTTTAAGGAGAGTATGTGTGTAAATATATATATATATATATAAATAGCCATCACTATTTTTGAGGAACTACAAAATGAACATTTAATACAATTTTTATTTTAAATATATATACAACTTCATATTTTCAATTAAAAAAATTAATTTACCACACCTCTGATATAGGTAAATCAGAATAAATACTGTTGGTTTTTTCCTCTTCACTGTCCTCTTCAGTTCATTATTTTTGAACACTCTAGTAAGACCTCATGGGCCAGGATTCACTGGTGTATTTTCTGAGCTGTGGAGCCCAAACCCAGAAACACACCCACACCTTTCTTTCCTGTATTACAATTATAGACAGTTAAGTCAATGACTGTGTGAAGTTAACGAATTGTATTCTTAGCATCAGTTTCTAAAAGTCATTGTGTTATCATCCTTAATATTAATTGTGCTGTTTTCAATCCACCATTTTGCCCATAAATAGAGAGAAGCAATGAGGCATGTTGTAAGAAATAACAGGTAATTCATTGATCCCTCTATCAGAGTCAGCATTTTTATGCAATAGGGATAGTTGTGGGAATTGTAAAGATGTGGCTGCAAGTGGGTTGAATTTGTTTTTTTCTATGGCTTTAGAAGGCAGTATCAGTTGGGTTCAGCCCCCAGTTGAATTGTGGTTTCATGGTTTCAAGGTCATCAATAGTCGGAAAGTGAATACAGATTAATATAGGGAACTGAATTTAATTCTTATTACCCTGGAGAAATAGCACTGGGAATTGATGCTATGCCTGCTTGACTAATAGATCCTTCTTCTGTTCTCCCAAGTCACCTTGTCTACATAAATATTTTCACTTGGACAGATAAATAATCTAGACAATGACATGCATCCTTTTAAAAGACCAAAAATAGGGATTGTATGATTTTAAACCTAGCAACTAGAATGGTGGTGAAATGAACAAATGCAGTATAAAATATGCTTATATGAATAAATGAATTACTTGGAAAAATATTCATTAACCACTTTAGATATCAATTTCAAAAAATGTCCTTTGGGTATATGCCCATTAAGGGAATTGCTGGTTCAGATGGTATTTCTGGTTCTGCATCTTTAAGGAATTGCCACATCCTCTCCCACAGTGGTTGAACTAATTTACATTCCCACCAACAGTGTAAAAGCATTCCTATTTCTTCACAACCGCACCAGCATCTTTTGTTTCTTGACTTTTTAATAATCACCATTCTGACTGGCATGAGATGGTATCTCATTGTGGTTTTGATTTGCATTTCTCTAATGATCACTGATGTTGAGCTTTTTTTCATGTTTGTTGCCTGAATGAATGCCTTCTTTTGAGAAGTGTCTGTTCATGTCCTTTGCCCACTTTTTAAAGGGATTATTTGGGTTTTTTGTTTGTTTGTTTGTTTTATAAATTTGTTTATGTTTCTTTTAGATTCAAAGGAATATAAATCATTCTGTTATAAAGATACATACACACATATGTTCATTGCAGCACTATTCACAATAGCAAAGACATGGAATCAACCCAAATGCCCAACAATGATAAACTAGATAAAGAAAATGTGGTACATATACCATGGAATATTATGTAGCCATAGAAAGGAATAAGATCATGTCCTTTTCAGGGATGTAGATGGAGCGAGAAGCCATTAACCTCAGCAAACTAACACGGGAACAGAAAACCAAACATCACGTGTTCTCGCTTGTAAGTGAGAGCTGAACAATGAGCACACAGGGAGACAGGGAAGGGAACAACACACACTGGGGCCTGTCGTGGGGTGGAGTTGGGGGAAGGAGTGCATTAGAAAAAACAGCTAATGAATGTTGGGCTTAATACCCAGGTGATAGGTTGATGGGTGCAGCAAACCACCACAGCACACGTTTACTTATGTGACAAACCTGCACGTGCTGTACATGTACCCCAGAACTTAAAATAAAAATATTTTTTTAAGAAAGAAAAATGTCACTGCTCTTATAATCTGAGGTCAGATAAAATTAGAAAACAGAGACTTGGAAAGGAATTTCAGAGAAATGGTAGAATTTGAATTGATTGCTTTGTTGGGGAAGAGGGAGCATCTTATTAGGCTATTTTGTTACACACAAATAAAGCAAGTGCTCTGCCTCCTGTTTCTGTTTTTGAAGAAAATTAGGACAATTACTTGGTCCATTTTAATCAGAGCTATAACAGCTCTATTTCTGAAGACTTGTTTTTTTCTTTGTCCAAAATATCTTTCTCTCTCTCCTCTCTCCCTCTCTTTCTCTCTCTCTCTCTCCCCTCTCTCTCTCTCTCTCTCACACACACACACACACACACACACAGAGAGAGAGAGAGAGAGAAAATTGGTTCAGCATGGTGATTTGCAGTAGCAAAGTATTTGTTTTTGTAAAGATCATGTATTCTTCTTTGGACAGTTACTCAGAAAATAAAAAGCAGAGCCTTAGACACTGAAGATCAAAATTATTTCAAGTTTTACCAGGCGTACATGGTGGATGCAGCACTTAAGAGGGCTCTACATGTTACAAACACTAGTCAAGCCCCAAGAAGTGCTCCTTCACATCTCTTGTCAAAACAAAGACAACTGCTGTTAGTAGGTATGGAGGTTTATGAGTGATGCTGCTGTTGAAGTTGAGACAGTTGAGGAGATAAATTGAGTGGTGAAGAGTGGTGAACGGAAAGAGAAAAGATAAATTAACTAACTTGTGGAATTCCTTTTCTTAGGCATACAAGACCTTGCCTAACAAGATACTATTTCCCAGGCGTTCTGAGTATCCATTTTCTTGCCTCCCATTCCAATTTGCAGTCTCAGCAGTACTTTCAAAACGTGCAGTATTTGTGAGAGTCACCATTGAAGGCTGAAAAACATTTTATGATACCATTCATATTTCTCTTAAATTTGAATTTACATTGGTCTGTATTTATACTCTACAATGTGGTAGTTGCTAGCCAATGTGACCATTGAATACTTGAAGTGAGGCTGGCCCAAAATGCTGCAGGTACAAAATAAACACTGAATTCTGAAGACTTACTGTGAGAAAAAAAAGAATGGCATAGATCTTAATAAGGTTTTATATTGATTTTATATTGAAATGACATTGCTTTTAGATATGTTGACTAAAATAGAATGAATCATTAAAATTTTACGTCTTATTTTTACTTTTTTCATTTTTTCAAAATTACTTATGTGGCTCACATTATATTTCTACTGGACAGTGCTTGAAGTTTTAAAAATGGTTAATTTTTTCATTGTATTAAATTAGTTAAAAAATTGTCAAGGGGAAGCTCATGAAATAGTGCTAAATGCATCTCTTAAAAACAAATATGTACTTCCAGAATTGTAGACAAAAAGCTAGAATCATTCTTTGTGCTATATATGGGCTTATTTTGACCTCTTACAAAGAAATGTTTACACTTCAGCTATGCCAACAGTGTAAACATTTTTTGGATATATTTCATAAAATAAAAATACCAAATGCCACATTATAACCACTCTTAGACACACTATGAAAATATCAAGCATGTGCTGTTGAAACAATATACACTAGAGGAATTAGAGAAAACAACAGAAGGTTCTCAAATAATGAATGAATAGTGAAACCACCCTAAACTCAAGTGCTGAGAAGAGGGGATACTTAAAGCTCTCATTCTGTTTTGGGAGGAATTTGTGGAATTTCTATATTTCATATGTTATCCAACTATTACACCAAATCATGATCTTGTTAAATGAAGTTCATTAGTCCGTGCCTTGACCCAGAAAACTTAAATTCTAAAGGACCTACCTTAAGCACAGAATTCTTCCTTGACAAATTTCATGATACATCTGAGAATCTCATGCAATATGTATAAGTATGGGATTGTACCTTTGAAATAGTATAAAAATTGTATATTATTGTGGTGAAAATTTGAGGTTTCAATGTTTATTAGTATTTTTAATTTACCTGTAATGTTATACACCTGGTGCTCAAAATTGTTGTATATTTGCTGCATAAACTTTAATTGCAGAATATGTTTATGATGTATCAAAAATCCCCACTGGGCTTGTTATAAATAATTGGATAGGTATTAAACATATTAAAACAATCTTTTAAATGCCAAGAACAACAACAAAAAATAGTGAAGTGTGAAAGAAATCAAATCAACCTTGAGTCTGTACTATCTGCTGTTGCTTAGTATAAATTGTTGTTTGCCATTGATAATGTTGGTAATCAGTTAAAAAGGTAAGTAAATTTAAGATCGGCTACTTCAATTTTTGACAGGATAAGGTACACTATGTAAAAATTTAGGGAAAATGTTGTTTCTAAACTTAAAAAATGCGTGAGAAAATGTCAACAAAACTGATTTCCTAATAAAATAGGAAGACATTAAATAAATGAAAAATATTTGCATGATGATGAAGAAAAAGATTCACATACAAATAAACAGAAACTAATTTCTATTAAAAAAAAAATGCTTCTAGGCTGGGCACAGTGACTCACACCTGTAATCCCAGCCCTTTTAGAGGCCAAGGCGGTCAGATCACGAGGTCAGGAGATCAAGACCATTCTGGTTAATCCCGCCTCTACTAAAAAACAAAAATTAGCTGGGTGTGGTGGTGGGCACCTGTAGTCCCAGCTACTCAGGAGGCTGAGGCAGGAGAATGTCGTGAACCTGGGAGGCTGAGCTTGCAGTGAGCTGAGATGGCACCACTGCACTCCAGCCTGGGTGACAGCCAAACTCTGTCAAAAACAAAAAACAAAAAACAAAAAACAGCTTTCTATTATAAATTTAAGTTATACTCCTAATGCAGGAAGATTTGAGTCATATAGTTCTATTTAAAATTTTCTTTATACTATTCTAGCATTGAAGAATTAGGAAGAAGTCAAGAAACATGTATCGTTTTAGATGATGCATTATGGAGGGTAAAATCTTGATATAAGTAATATAAAATTATATAATTGAATTAAATATTTATATGATAGTTTCTGTAATTAATTTTTCAAATGTTACCCTTATTACAGTGTTTTAGCATATAATTTTATACGGTAGTTCCAAATATAAATATTGCTTTATAGCTTTATTAATAATTTCATATACTTTTTCAAAATGAAGTTATTAAAATAAACCCTAAGCATTATGATGATTCGGAAAAGATTGTCTAATTTTGTCTTACTGTCAAAAGAATACAAATTATGTGAAAGCCATGATTATAACAATATATGAGTAACTTTGTTGATATGAATGCAATAAATCTAATATATAAAATAAAAACGACTGATAAATATATATACATATATATGTTTTGTGTATTAACCATACAAATACTTTACTCTTTTTAATGAAGCAGCCAAGAATGTGTTATAATAATTTAAATTTGGTCATTTAAAACATTTTTTGACCTTTAATAATAAAGAATTACTAAAGTTTAATACATATTTTTCAATGTGTTCATTATAAAGGGATGCTTGTTAAAAAAGAACAGTGTACTATTTTCATGTAGTAGTCTGAAATTCAGATTTCTAACTTGTACCTATTTAGTCATATTGTATGTGAATCTACATTTGTGATGTTCTCCAGGTCCCACAAGTATCAGTTGTAAACCTGGTAGTGATATTAGATCTGAAGGAAGTGACCATTTCCATTTTTATTAATCATGTTGAAAAAAAGACTGTCAAAGTATAATTTTCTAAAAGAAAAAATGTAACTCAAAAAACACAAAGTGAGCTCACTTTAAAAAGCTTAAGGAGGAATTAAACCAAAGGATAAATTTATTCAAAGTGGTATAGAAAAGACCAAAGTATGTATAGTTAAAGAAAGAGAAAAAATGCTGAAATTATGTTGCTAAATTAAATACAAAATGATTTAATGTGCTCCAGGACCAAAACAACTAAGCTTTATGGTTATTTTTTCTATAAGATAGAAATTATTTGCATCTCAACTAGATAAAAATCATTTGCAATTTAACAGCCTTCTGAAGGTTAATATCTTACTGCACAGAGTTTGGTACTTTATCAATAGTAAATAGTAAATCAAATGAAACTGTATAATCTTAGAGAATTAGATAAACCTGGGGCAGATCTGTTAGTGCTTGTTTAGGCCTCAAGAGGAAGATGCAGTCATCCTTTTACATCCTAGATTTTAAATACTTTTCTTAGCAAGGGAAAGGAAATAAAGTCTGGGAAATTCAGTCTTAAGTTGAAGTGAGCAAGGGAATCCTTCCTTAAATGAGACTTGGGGCAACCCCTCCCCTTATATGGGAGCTCTGTTTTCACTCTTTTTCACTCTAATAAATCTTGCAACTGCACCCTTCTGGTTCGTGTTTTGCCATCGCAGACCCACCGCTGACTTCCATCCCTCCGGATCCGGCAGGGTGTCCGCTGTGCTACTGATCTAGCAAGGCGCCCATTACCACTCCCGATTGGGTTAAAGGCTTGCCATTGTTTCTGCACAGCTAAGTGCTCGGTTCATCCTAATCGAGCTGAAGGCTAATCACTGGTTCCATGGTTCTCATCTGTGACCCACAGTGTCTAATAGAGCTATAACACTCACCACGTGGCCCAAGATTCCATTCCTTGGAATCTGTGAGGCCAAGAACCCCGGGTCAGAGAACACGAGGCTTGCCACCATCTTGGAAGTGGCCCGCCGCCATTTTGGAAGCAGCCCACCACCATCTTGGGAACTCTGGGAGCAAAGACCCCCCGGTAACATTTTGGCGACCACGAAGGGACCTCCAAAGCGGTGAGTAATATGGGACCACTTTCGCTTGCTATTCTGTCCTATCCTTCCTTAGAATTGGAGGAAAATACCGGGCACCTGTCAGCCAGTTAAAAATGATTGTGTGGGCGGAGCAAGATGGCCGAATAGGAACAGCTCCAGTCTCCAACTCCCAGAGCGAGCGACACAGAAGACCGGTGATTTCTGCATT